>NC_092727.1:50838083-51139634 GCF_047496885.1 Scyliorhinus torazame
ATTCACAGAAACCATGTCTACGTTTCCACAGAAAAGATACTAGAGTTCATGAGTTAATTCATTATCTAAAACAATGACTGTATTTTCACAGTCAAGGCATCTTTCATAATTTCACTCTTTAGCTATGCATTCAATTAGCACCTGTGGTAATACCAGGTATTGCAGTACCTGAGAGGTGGATGACCATTGGCTAGACCTAGGAGTCTACCATTGGCTAATGTACATAGCTCCGCCCTGAGAGGTGGGGTATAAGAACCAATGCCGTCCCAGCAGCCTTCACTTTCTGTATCGAAGCTGCTGGGTACAGTTCTAGCTGCTGGGTACAGTTCTAGCTGATTAAAGCCGATTAGTTATGACTCACCTTGTCTCGAGAGTAATTGATTGTGCATCAATTTAATCAGCTATTACTTCTGAAAGGATGGATCTCCGCATCAAGCCGGAGTGCCTTCAGCTCAGCCCCCACGCAGACAACCCTGCTGCTATTTTCAAGCATTGGATGGCGTGCTTTAAGGGCTACCTCGACACGGCCGCCGACACCCCCTTCGGAAAGGCAGAAAATGCACCTTCTACGCTCGCGGGTCAGCCCTGCGATCTACCCTCTGATCGAAGAGGCGGCGAACTATGCTGCAGCTATGGAGCCTGCTAGAAGGACATTACATCCGTCCTCTGAACCAGGTCTACGCCCGTCACCTGCTGGCAACTAGAAGGCAGAGCCCAGAAGAAACACTGGAAGACTTCTATCGGGCACTACTAGTGCTGGGCTGAAACTGTGGCTGCCCACCAGTTACGGGGAACGAGCACACGGAACTTTTAATTTGGGATGCTTTTCTGGCAGGTATGACTTCCCCCGACATCCGCCGAAAGCTCCTTGAAATGGACACACTGGGCCTCACTGAGGCACGGGCCCTGGCAGGGTCCATGGACGACTGGTTTTTGCTCCCGGACGCACGGCGGCCCCCTGGGCTGCTTGGCACACCGTCGCGGCAGTCCCCCGGACTTTCCCGCTAACCCCGCAGGCCTGCGCGGCAAGACGGCCCGTTTTCACCGCCGGCCAACGCTACTTCTTCTGCGGCCAGGCGAATCATCGCCGCGCGCGCTGCCCGGCCCGCACCGCCACCAGCAAAGGGTGCGGCAAGAAAGGCCACTATGTCATGGTCTGCCAGGGCCGCGCTGCGGCCGCGGTTTCCAGCGACTATCGGGAGCCTTTGTTTCAGGTCCCGGCCGTCCAAGGCCCACTGCTGCCCTTCTATCCCCAGGCAACGTGCGACCCACGGCCGTGGCCATTTTGTCTCCCGGCCACCGCGCTGGATGGGTGAGCGCCGCCATTTTGTCCCTCACCACCGCCATCTCCTGCATCCCCGGACTCCATGTGCGACCCGTGGCTGACGCCATCTTGGATGGGGCCTCAAGCCCCCAGCACAGCCGACTCCACGCTGCCCGACCAGAACTCCCCCTTGCTGCAGCTGGCCTCCGTTACCCTGGACCAGAGTCGACCCCGGACGCTAGCGAAAGCCACCACAACAATCTCCATCAACGGCCACGTGACGTTGTGCCTGATCGACTCCGGGAGCACGAAAATCTTTGTTCACCCCGACACGGTAAGGCGTTGTTCTCTTGTCACCCATCCCGTAAACCAACGGATCTCCCTGGCCTCCGGGTCACAAGCAATGGAGATAAAGGGGTTTTGCCTAGCGAACCTCACTGTCCAAGGCAGGGAATTCCGCAATTTCCGCCTGTACGTTCTGCCGCACCTCTGCGCAGCCACCCTCCTTGGGCTGGATTTCCAGTGCCACCTACAAAGCCTGACCTATAAATTTGGCGGCCCTATACCCCCCCTTACTGTCTGCGGCCTTGCGACCCTTAAGGTCGACCCGCCTTCCCTGTTTGCAAACCTCACCCCGGATTGCAAACCCGTCGCCACCAGGAGCAGACGGTACAGTGCCCAGGACCGGACCTTCATCAGGTCCGAGGTCCAAAGGCTGCTGAAGGAAGGGGTCATCGAAGCAAGCAACAGCCCCTGGAGGGCTCAAGTAGTGGTGGTAAAGACCGGGGAGAAACATAGGATGGTCATCGACTATAGCCAGACCATCAACAGGTTTACGCAACTGGACGCGTACCCTCTCCCCCGTACAGCCGACCTGGTAAACAGGATTGCACAGTACAAGGTTTTCTCCACGGTGGATCTCAGGTCTGCCTACCACCAGCTATCCCTCCGTCATGGTGGCCGCCAGTACACTGCCTTTGAAGCAGATGGGTGGCTCAATCACTTTTTAAGGGTTCCCTTCGGTGTCATGAACGGGGTCTCGGTCTTCCAACGTGAGATGGACTGAATGGTTGACCGGTACGGCTTACGCGTAACGTTCCCGTATCTTGATAATGTCACCATCTGCAGCCATGACCAGCAGGACCACGACCAACCTCCGAAAATTTCTCCAGACCGCGAATATCCTTAATCTGACCTACAATAAGGATAAATGCGTGTTTAGCACTGACCGTCTAGCCATCCTAGGCTACGTAGTGCGAAATGGAGTCATAGGCCCCGACCCTGAACGCATGCACCCCCTCATGGAGTTCCCCCTCCCTCACTGCTCCAAGGCCCTAAAACGCTGCCTCGGCTTCTTTAGCTATTATGCACAATGGGTTCCTAATTACGCAGACAAGGCTCGACCCCTGATCCAGTCCACAACCTTCCCCCTGTCGACGGAGGCCTGCCAGGCCTTCTGCCGCATCAAGGCAGACATTGCTAAACCACGATGCGCGCCATCGACGAGTCCCTCCCCTTCCAGGTCGAGAGCGACGCGTCCGACGTAGCTCTGGCGGCCACCCTTAACCAAGCGGGCAGGCCCGTGGCTTTCTTCTCCCGCACTCTCCATGCTTCCGAAATTCGCCACTCCTCGGTCGAAAAGGAGGCCCAGGCCATAGTAGAAGCTGTGCGACACTGAAGGCATTACCTGGCCGGCAGGAGATTCACTCTCCTCACGGACCAATGGTCGGTGGCCTTCATGTTCGATAATGCACAGCGGGGCAAGATTAAGAACGACAACATCTTGCGGTGGAGGATAGAACTCTCCACCTACAATTACGAGATCTTGTACCGTCCCGGGAAGCTGAACGAGCCTCCTGATGCCCTGTCCCGCGGCACTTGTGCCACCGCGCAAGTGGACCGCCTCCGAGCCCTCCACGAGGACCTCTGCCACCTGGGGGTCACTCGTTTCTTTAATTTCATTAAGACCCGCAACCTGCCCTACTCCATCGAGGAGGTCAGGACAGTCACCAGGGACTGCCGAATCTGCGCGGAGTGCAAACCGCACTTCTACCGGCCAGAGAGAGCACATCTGATAAAGGCTTCCCGTCCCTTTGAACGCCTCCGCATGGATTTCAAGGGCCCCCTCCCCTCCACCGACCGCAACACGTACTTCCTGAACATGATTGACGAATACTCCAGGTTCCCATTCGCCATCCCCTGCCTGGACATGACCACAACCACCGTCATCAAGGCCCTCCAGGGTATTTTTACACTGTTTGGCTTCCCCGCATACATTCACAGTGATAGGGGGTCCTCCTTTATGAGCGACGAACTGCAGCAATTCCTGCTCAGCAAAGGCATCGCCTCCGGCAGGACGAACAGTTACAACCCATGGGGAAACGGGCAGGTAGAAAGGGAGAACGGAACGGTCTGGAAGACCGTCCTGCTGGCCCTTTGGTCCAGGAATCTCCCAGTCTCCCGCTGGCAAGAAGTCCTCCCAGTGGCCCTTCACTCCATCCGGTCGCTGCTCTGTACTACCACAAACCAGACACCTCACGAACGTCTCCTTGTTTTCCCCAGGAAGTCCTCCTCCGGGACCTCGCTCCCCACCTGGCTAGCGACACCCGGACCCATCCTGCTGCGGAAACATGTGAGGGCGCACAGGTCGGACCCGTTGGTCGAGAGGGTCCACCTGCTGCATGCCAACCCCCAGTACGCCTACGTAGCGTTCCCCGATGGCCGCCAAGACACGGTCTCCCTTCGGGACCTGGCACCCGCCGGAGTCCCATGCGCACCCGCACCATTGCCCCCACCCCCACCCACCCCGCAGCACCTGACCGGAGGGTCAGTACTGCCGCCGCCCCTACCCAGCGCCGAACAGGCACCAACGCCCCCTACAGGCGCCCCTCCCCCCTGCCCACTTTTCACCCCAACCGCGCCGCCTAGGGGTGACGAACCTGCCTGGGATGAAGACACCATGTTCCCGGAGCCACAACCGCCGGGCCCCCACCAGGATCATCGCCGAAGTCCAGACGCTCCAGAAGGACGACCAGGCCACCCGATCGTTTGATTGCTGCACCATAAAAACCTTTTCTGTTACCCTCGACATCACGGTACCTCCATACCTGGTCTACCATGCAAAAGGCGACAGTAACACTGGCCATCAACCCGCTGGGTTCTTTTTAACATGGGGTGAATGTGGCAATACCAAGTATTGCAGTACCTGAGAGGTGGATGACCATTGGCTAGACCTAGGAGTCTACCATTGGCTAACGTACATAGCTCCACCCTGAGAGGTGGGGTATAAGAACCAATGCCGTCCCAGCAGCCTTCATTTTCTGTATCGAAGCTGTTGGGAACAGTTCTAGCTGATTAAAGCCTATTAGTTATGACTCACCTTGTCTCGAGAGTAATTGATTGTGCATCAGCACCTGAAACCATAAATAAATCAATGAATCAATAAATCAATCATCTATCAGGGTGAGGCCCATACAAACATGGGGAGGCACTCAAAATGATAATGATGATGATGGGTGTTACTGGACTAATAATCCCAAGGCTTAAATATTAATGACATGCAGACTCAAATCCCACAATTGTATTGTAAAGTAAATTATATCAAATAAGGTTATCTGACCATGGCGTGAGTGAGTTCATGCAGTGAAGATTTTTAAATCTGGATTTTCTGTGGGGGTGAATGCTTGTAATTTAGTGAGGCTGATGACCCTGGACTGTGAAGAGATATTGAAATTGGGCTCATTGGGATGGTGTGACGTTTGGTTTATTGGAAAGGGTTGATCATTCAGTCTGCTGTACGAGTTGGTGTCTGAGGACTCCAGCACCGTGGGACAATGCTGAGCAACTGAACTCTTCCTCTTCCGATACCCATGGCCGACACAATAATAGATTGATTCGATTTATTGTCACGTGCACCGAGGTACAGTGAAAAGTGTTGCTCTGCGTACAGTCCAGGCAGATCACATCATACATGAAAAAACATAGGACATACATAAATACACAATATAAATACAGAGGCACACGCAATGGGTGAGCATACGGACTGTAGTATTACTCAGCAAAGAAGATGTGTGAAGAGATCAGTTAAGTCCATAAGAAGGTCATTCTGGAGTATGGTAACAGGGGGGGGGGGAAGAAGCTGTTTTTGAACCTGTTAATGGGTGTTCTCAGACTTTCGTATCTCCTGCCCGGTGGAAGAGGTTGGAAGAGAGAATACCCAGGTGGGAGGGGTCTTTGATTATGATGCCCACTTTCCCAAGGCAGCGGGAGGTGTAGACAGAGTCAATGGATGAGAGGCGGGTTCGCGTGATGGACTGGGCTGTGTTCACGGCTCTCTGTAGTTTCTTACAGACTTGGGCCGAGCAGTTGCCATACCAGGCTGTGATGCAGCCTAATAGGATGCTTTCGAAGGTGCAGCTGTAAAAATTGATAAGAGTTAATTTCCTTAGTTTTCAGAGAAAGTATAGGCGCTGTTGTGTTTTCTTGATCATAGCATCGACGTGGGTGGACAGGACAGATTGTTGGTGATGTGTACACCCAGGAATTTGAAGCTGTCAACCATCACCACCTTGGCACTGTTGATGCCGACAGGGATGTGTACAATATTTTCCTTCCTGACGTCAATAACAGGCGCTTTAGTTTTGCTGATACTGAGGGAGAGATTGTTGTCATTGCACCATGCCACTAGGTTCTCTATCTCCCTCCTGTATTCTGACTCATCTTTGCAATGCCTGGGCTCCTGATTTGAGGCACGTACCTGTCTGACGGGAATATCTCCTGGCATCAAGGAGCCAGCGGTGATCTGACAATTTTGTTGGAAAAAAAGAGGACAGAGGATTGGGGCCAGGTGAAGACATCGGCTGGATTCTCCGATCCCCGACGCATAAATCGCGTTTGACGAAGGGGCGGAGAATCCTCGATGATGCCAAAATCCGGAGCGGCGCCATTTTCATGACACTCTGCCTCCTGAAAATCGGCGTACTCTTGGAGTACGCCTCACGCTGTATCCACGGCCTCCGGCCGTTGCTTGAGGCCCACCCCGCGATGCTCCGTCCCCGACTGGCCGAGTTCCCGACAGCGTGGGATACGTGTGGTCTCACCCATTGTGAACTCAACGTGGTGGCTGCGGACTCAGTCCAGCGCCGCCACAGTCGGGGGAGGGCCGATCTGCGGTTGGGGGGGACTTTATTCGGGCCTGGAGTCACTGTGGGGGGGGGGGGGGGGGGCGGCGGTCCGGGGCGCGCGAGTGGGACTATTTTTGCGGTCCGCGGGCTGCATACGCCATGAAGCACGGCATGGCCGCTGCAGACCGCCGCTGTGCATATGTGCAGCCACGGACCTGGCAATGTTCTAGGCCGAATAGTCAGCTCGAGCTGGGAGCTCTTTGCTGCCTGGCTGCTAGCCACCCCCCGGAACAGGGAATCAGTGGCCGTTTCGCGCCAGTTTTCCTGGCGTAAAACACCACTGTTTTCACGCGTGGGGATTGGTCTCCCAAACGGAGAATCCAGCCCATCATGTCTGGAGTCCGTTGAAGACTAACTGATACAGATTGAATTCTCTGGTTCAGCAATAATTAAATTATTGCAGGATGGTACAAGGAGCTTGGTCTTTTTTGTTGTCCAGTGTTTTTCACGTTTGCTTGATTTTCTGAGTGAGTTCATCATGTGGTAAATCAGACAATGGAGCTGGCTTCCATCAAACGGGTACCTCAATCAGTGTGGGAGTCGTATTTATATAGCGTACTGAAGCTTATGAAAATGATTTGTGGGGACATCCGGTGAGTGGGATGTGCTGAGCAGTCACACGTCAGGTAGCTCTCCTCCGAAGGACAAGAAAATAAGCACTTTTAGCTGACATTAGAAACAGAAACCGGACTAAAACATCCTCTCGCCCTCACCAATGCAGGGATGAACAAAAATGCCAAGACGCAGCAGCTCCTGAGGTCGCAGAGACACCAGAAATGGCGGTAAAGAACCGGAGCGGCGAGTGAGCGGGTCAGCGGATCTCCACGAGGTGGGGGATTCCCGACCACCCCCGAGAGGGGGAGACCAGCGACCCGTAAAACAAGCTCTCCCCTCCTGCCAGAAAATGGTTGGAAGATGTTTCTCACAAGGGAACTGAAAGAGATGCAAGACGAGATAAAGACCAAAATCAAGGTGATGGTCAAGGTGGCAGTGATGGAAGCGCCGGCCACCATGCAGGTGGCTATCGATAAAATGGGAAAGAGGATTAGGTAACAGACAGGAAAATTGGTGTTTTGAAATCATGTTTTAGGCGCCTGGTCAGGTCAGGGGATAGGGGTCAGGTCAGGGAGCACATTACAGTACGCATCAGAGATAGTCTCAACAATTGTGATTGCGAATTGTGCCTTGCACAACTTTGCCCTTCAGCATGGACTGAGCATTCACCTGGAAGATGTCGCCCCATCGCGGGAGGAGGGTAATATAGAGCCTGATGCAGGCATACCTCCTGCTGCAGGTGGACAAGACCAGGCTCCGGGTGATGCAAGGACCATTTGAGATCGCCTGGCAGCTGCTGCTTTTGGACATTGAGCTTGTAAAATAGACAATTGATATGACATAACCCTCCCGCCCCCCCCTCTTCCCTCCCCTCCCCCTCCTCCCTCCCCTTACCCCCTCTCCCCCCTTACCCACTCTCCCCTCCCCTCTGCTCCCTCTCCTTACCCCCTCTTCTCTCCCCTCCCCTTTCTTCCCTCCCCTTACCCCCTCTTCCCTCCCCTCCTCTCTCCTCCCTCTCCTTACCTCCTCTTCCCTCCCCTCCTCTTTCTTTCCTCCCTTTACCTCCTCTTCCCTTCCCTCCCCTCTCCTCCCTCCCCTCCCCTGTTCCCTCCCCTTACCCCCTGTTCCCTCCCCTCCTCTCTCCTCCCTCTCCTTACCCCCTCTTCCCTCCCCTCCCCTTTCTTTCCTCCACTTACCTCCTCTTCCCTCCCCTCTCCTCCCTCCCCTCCCCTGTTCGCTCCCCTTACCCTCTCTTCCCTTCCCTCCCCTCTCCTCCCTCCCCTCCCCTGTTCCCTCCCCTTACCCCCTCTTCCCTCCCCTCTCTTCCCTCCCCTTACCCCCTCTTCCCTCCCCTCCTCTCTCCTCCCTCCCCTTACCCCCTCTTCCCTCCCCTCCTCTCTCCCCCCTCCTCCCTCTCCTTACCCCCTCTTCCCTCCCCTCCCCTTTCTTTCCTCCCCTTACCTCCTCTTCCCTTCCCTCCCCTCTCCTCCCTCCCCTCCCCTCCCCTCTCCTCCCTCCCCTCCCCTTTCTTCCCTCCCCTTACCCCCACTTCCCTCCCCTCCCCCTCCTCCCTCCCCTTACCCCCTCTCCCCCTTACCCCCTCTCCCCTCCCCTCTCCTCCCTCTCCTTACCCCCTCTTCCCTCCCCTCCCCTCTCTTCCCTCCCCTTACCCCCTCTTCCCTCCCCTCCTCTCTCCTCCCTCTCCTTACCCCCTCTTTCCTCCCCTCCCATTTCTTTCCTCCCCTTACCTCCTCTTCCCTTCCCTCCCCTCCCCGTTCCCTCCCCTTACCCCCTCTTCCCTCCCCTCTCTTCCCTTCCCTTACCCTCTCTTCCCTTCCCTCCCCTCTCCTCCCTCCCCTCCCCTGTTCCCTCCCCTTACCCCCTCTCCCTCCCCTTACCCCCTCTCCCCCCTTACCCCCTCTCCCCTCCCCTCTCCTCCCCCCTTACCCCCTCTTCCCTCCCCTCTCCTCCCTCCCCTTACCCCTCTTCCCTCCTCTCTCCTCCCTGCCCTTATCCCCTCTTCCCTCCCCTCCCCCTCTTCCCTCCTCTCTCCTCCCTCCCCTTACCCCCTCTTCCCTCCCCTCCTCTCTCCTCCCTCCCCTTACCCCCTCTTCCCTCCCCTCTCCTCCCTCCGCTTACCCACTCCTCCCTCCCCTCTCCTCCCTCCCCTTACCTCCTCTTCCCTCCCCTCTCCTCCCTCCCCTTACCCCCTCTTCCCTCCCCTCTCCTCCCTCCCCTTACCTCCTCTTCCCTCCCCTCTCCTCCCTCCCCTTACTCCCTCTTCCCTCCCCTCCTCTCTCCTCCCTCCCCTTACCTCCTCTTCCCTCCCCTCTCCTCCCTCCCCTCCTCTCTCCTCCCTCCCCTTACCTCCTCTTCCCTCCCCTCCACTTTACAAATAGACAGAACTGTTGTGTTTATTTGGAAATATTTACTTTATTGACCATTGTTTTTAAGTGAGAAAATACATTTTATTACAAGAAATTTGTAAAAGTTGAGGTAGATTTATGTCACTGTTTAGCTGATAAAGTTAAATATTAAGTTCAATGTTAACTGGTTTCAAAGTTTTGTATTTATAAAATTAGTTTTGTAAATCAATGTTTTCCATTAAACTTTACAACTTCTACAAATGTCTTACTGAAACATCAAGACACAACATTTAATTATGAGATAAATATAAATGAATAAGATAATTGAAGTAAACTAGGCAGAAACAAATTTAACACGGTGGCACACTGGTTAGCACTGCTACCTCACAACACCAGGGACCCGTGTTCAATTTGGACCTGGGGTGATAGTGTGGTGTTTGCACATTCTCTCCATGTCTGCATGGGTTTCCTCAAATCACAGAACAGAACCATAGAACCCCTACAAGGCAGAAGAAGGCCATACGGCCCATTAAATCTGCACCGACCCTCTGAAAGAGTGCCCGACCTAGGCCCACTCCCCACCTTATCCCCAGAACCTAACCTGTACATCCCTGGACAGAAAGGCAATTTAGCATGGCCAATCCACCTAACCCACATATCTTTGGACAGTGGGGGGGGTAACCGGAGCACCCGGAGGTAACCCACGCAGACACGCGGAGAATGTACAAACTCTACACAGGCAGTCACCCAAGGCCGGAATTAAACCCTGGTCCTTGACACTGAGACAATACAATGCCATACAATGCAATACCGTGGTTTACCACAAGAGGCAGCAGTGTTCTTCACCCTACCACTCTGCCGCCGCCATTTCCTTTGAGTGCTTCGGTTTCTCCCACATTCCAAAGATTGCACGTTTTGTGGATTGGCCATGCTAAATTGCCCTTAGTGTCCAAAGGTTAAGTGGGGTTATGGGGTTAGGACATGAGCCTGAGTTGGGTGATTTTTCAGAGCAGCGGTGCAGACTCAATGGGCCGAATGGCTTTCTTCTGCACTGCAGGGATTCGATAAACATAAATCAAAAAATTATCAGCTGCTACAAGGACAGTGAGAGCAAAAAGCCCCGGGGCACTTTTAAAATCTTATGACCATAATCTAAATTAAAACATACAGACACCATTAAGCAGGCCACATGTAAAGTTATATGACAATATTGTGCAGATTTAAATAGTTTCACAGATTTAAAACAAATAACCAAACCTATGTTCACTTATAAATAATCAACTTTAATCATACAAAAATTGAAAATTATTTAAAAAGAATCAATAACAACACAAATGCCTGTATAAAAGAAAAAGCAAAAAACAAATGTTAAAAAACTTTTACTTGCCTTCAGAACACTTGTTAAACATGTTGCTTGTTGTTTTTTATGTAAATTTGCAGTTTTAATGCCTGCCCTCAATGGTCGTTCCCAACCTGGCCCGTCTTAAGAGGGCGGGGCTTCACTCATCCTGTGGCATGCTGGAGACTGCGCAGAATGTCGTGCTGGAGGCCCAAGGCTGCTGAAGGGAGAGGGAGATTTACCTTCGCAAATTGAGAGAGGTGGACACTCAGCCAGACCTTAGTGTTCTTGTGCAACAATTGCTGAAAGTAAGCACGCAGGTACAGCAGGCAGTAAATAAGGCAAATGTTGGCCTTCGTAGCGAGAGGATTTGAGTATAGGAACAGGGATGTTTTACTACAATTGTCTGGGGCATTGGTGAGGCCACACCTGGAGTATTGTGTGCAGTTTTGGTGTCCTTATCGAAGTAAAAATGCTATGCAGGGAATGCAGCAAAGATTCCTGGAATCGCAGGACTGTCATATGAGGAGAGACTAAATTGGTTAGGATTATATTCATTGGAGTTTAGAAGAGTGAGGGGGGATCTCATAGAAATTTATAAAATTCTAACAGGATTAGACCAGTTAGATTCAGAAAGAATGTCCCCGATGGTGGGAGAGTCCAGAACTAGGGGTCATAGACTGAGGATAAAGGGTAAACCTTTTAGGACTCAGGTGAGGAGAACTTTCTTCACCCAGAGAGTGGTGAACCTATGGAATTCACTACCACAAGAGATAGTTGAGGTGAAAACATTGTGCAATTTCAAGAAGGAATTAAATATAAATCTTGGGACTAAAGGGATCAAGGTGAAGGTGGGATCACCTTGAACTTGATGATCAGCCATAATCACAATGAATGGCAGAGCAGGCTCGGAGGGTTGAATGGCCTTCTTCTGCTTCTGTTTTCTATGTATGTTTCTATGATATCTGAACTCAGGTAAGTGTGCATTGTTCCCTCTCAGAATTGGCGGCCCGTGGCTTTCCACCGCCAGCTGGACGTTACAGTCCAGGGTCTTCATTGAACATTACAGAGCAGTACAGGCCCTTCGGCCCTCGATGTTGCGCCGACCTGTGAAACCAATCTAAAGCCCATCTACACTATTCCCTTATCATCCATATGTTTATCCAATGACCATTTAAATACCCTTAATGTTGGCGAGTCCACTACTGTTGCAGGCAGGGCATTCCACGCCCTTACTACTCTCTGAGTAAAGAATCTACCTCTGACTTCTGTCCTATATCTATTTCCCCTCAATTTAAAGCTATGTCCCCTGGTGCTAGACATCACCATCCGAGGAAAAAGGCTCTCACTGTCCACCCTATCCAATCCTCTGATCATCTTGTATGCCTCAATTAAGTCACCTCTTAACCGTCTTCTCGCTAACGAAAACAGCCTTAAGTCTCTCAGCCTTTCCTCATAAGATCTTCCCGCAATACCAGGCAACATCCTGGTAAATCTCCTCTGCACCCTTTCCAATACTTCCACATCCTTCCTATAATGCGACAACCAGAACTACACGCAATACTCCAAATGCGGCCGTACCAGAGTTTTGTACAGCTGCAACATGACCTCATGGCTCCGAAACTCAATCCCTCTACCAATAAAAGCTAACACACCGTACGCCTTCTTAACAACCCTATCAACCTGAGTGGCAACTTTCAGGGATCTATGTACATGGACACCGAGATCTCTCTGCTCATCCACACTACCAAGAATCTTACCATTAGCCCAGTACTCTGTATTCCTGTTACTCCTTCCAAAATGAATCACCTCACACTTTTCTGCATTAAACTCCATTTGCCACCTCTCAGCCCAGCTCTGCAGCTTGCCCATGTCCCTCTGTAACCTACAACATCCTTCCGCACTGTCCACAACTCCACCGACTTTAGTGTCATCTGCAAATTTACTCACCCATCCTTCTACGCCCTCCTCCAGGTCATTTATAAATATGACAAACAGCAGTGGCCCCAAAACAGATCCTTGTGGTACACCACTAGTAACTGAACTCCAGGCTGAGCATTTCCCATCAACAACCAGCCTCTGTCTTCTTACAGCTAGCCAATTTCTGATCCAAACTGCTAAATCACCCTGAATCCCATGCCTCCGTATTTTCTGCAGTAGCCTACCGTGGGGAACCTTATCAAACGCTTTACTGAAATCCATATACACCACATCAATTGGTTTACCCTCGTCCACCTGTATGGTCACCTTCTCAAAGAACTCAATAAGGTTTGTGAGGCACGCTCTAGATGATTATAAATCCTATCTCTCATAAACATTTCCAAGACTTTGCCCACAACAGATGTAAGGCTCACTGGTCTATAGTTACCGGAGTTGTCTCTACTCCCCTTCTTGAACAAGGGGACAACATTTGCTATCCCCCAGTCTTCTGGCACTATTCCTGTAGGCAATGACGACATAAAGATCAAAGCCAAAGGCTCAGCAATCTCCTCCCTCGCTTCCCAGAGAGTCCTAGGCTAAATCCCATCCGGCCCAGGGGACTTATCTATTTTCACACTTTCCAGAATTGCTAACACCTCCTCCTTATGAACCTCAAGCCCTTCTAGTCTAGTAGCCTGTATCTCAGTGTTCTCCTCGACAACATTGTCTTTTTCCTGTGTGAATACTGCCGAAAAATATTCATTTAGCACCTCTCCTATCTCCTCGGACTCCACGCACAACTTCCCACTACTGTCCTTGACTGGCCCTACTCTTACCCTAGTCATTCTTTTATTCCTGACGTACCTATAGAAAGCTTTAGGGTTATCCTTGATCCTACCTGCCAAAGACTTCTCATGTCCCCTCCTGGCTCTTCTTAGCTCTCTCTTTAGGTCCTTCCTAGCTAACTTGTAACTCTCGAGCACCCTAGCTGAACCATCACGTCTCATCTTTACATAAGCCTCCTTCTTCCTCTTGACAAGTGATTCAACTACTTTAGTAAATCACCGTTCCCTCGCTCGACCACCCCTGCTTGACAGGTACATACTTATCAAGGACAAGCAGTAGCTGTTCCTTGAACAAGCTCCACATTTCAATTGTGCCCATTCCCTGCAGTCTCCTCCCCCATCCTATACATCCTAAGTCTTGCTTCATCGTATCATAATTGCCTTTCCCCCAGCTATAACTCTTGCCCTGTGGTATATACCCATTCCTTTCCATCGCTAAAGTAAACGTAACTGAATTATGGTCACTATCACCAAAGTGCTCACCTACCTCCAAAACTAAAACCTGGCCTGGTTCATTACCCAGTACCTAATCCAATGTGGCCTCGCCTCTTGTTGGCCTATCTACATACTGTGTCAGGAAACCATCCTGCACACATTGGACAAAAACTGATCCATCCAAAGTACTCGAACTATAGCGTTTCCAGTCAATATTTGGAAAGTTAAAGTCCCCCATAACAACTACCCTGTTACTTTCGCTCCTATCCAGAATCTTCTTTCCTCTAAATCTCTGGAACTTTCCGGAGACATATAGAAACCTCCCAACAGGTGACCTCTCCTTTACTGTTTCTAACCTCAGCCCATACTTCCTCAGTA
This sequence comes from Scyliorhinus torazame, assembly GCF_047496885.1. NCBI lineage: Eukaryota > Metazoa > Chordata > Chondrichthyes > Carcharhiniformes > Scyliorhinidae > Scyliorhinus > Scyliorhinus torazame. The sequence continues at coordinate 50,852,369 of NC_092727.1, forward strand.
GACGAGTCCTCATCAAACGTCCTTTCTGCCACCGTAATATTGTCCTTGACTGACAATGTCACACCTCCCCCTCTTTTACCACCTTCCCTGAGCTTACTGAAACATCTAACGCCCGGAACCTGCAACAACCATTCCTGTCCCTGCTCTATCCATGTCTCCGAAATGGCCACAACATCGAAGTCCCAGGTACCAACCCATGCTGCAAGTTCACCCACCTTATTCCGGATGCTCCTAGCGTTGAAGTAGACACACTTTAAACCACCTTCCTGCCTGCCGGTACACACCTGGAACCTTGAAACCTTACTCATGACCTCACTACTCTCAACCTCCTGTACACTGGAGCTACAATTCAGGTTCCCAAACCCCTGCCGAACTAGTTTAAACCCTCCCGAAGTGCATTTGCAAATTTCCCCCCCAGGATATTGGTACCCCTCTGGTGCAGGTGCAGACCATCCCGTTTGTAGCGGTCCCACCTACCCCAGAATGAGCCCCTATTATCCAGGTATCTAAATCCCTCCCTCCTGCACCATCCCTGTAGCCACGTGTTCAACTGCTCTCTCTCCCTATTCCTCGTCTCGCTAGCACGTGGCATGGGTAGCAACACAGAGATAATAACTCTGTTTGTTCTAGCTCTAAGATTCCACCCTCGCTGCCTGAATTCCTGCCTTACATCTCTATCCCTTTTCCTACCTATGTCGTTGGTGCCTATGTGGACCACGATTTCGGGCTGCTCCCTTTCCCCCTTAAGGATCCTGAAAACACGATCCGAGGCATCACGGACCCTGGCACCTGGGAGGCAACACACCAACCACGAGTCTCTCTTGTTCCCACAGATTCTCCTATCTACCCCCCTAACTATGGAGTCCCCAATGACTAATGCTCTACTCCTCTCCCCCCTTCCCTTCTGAGCAACAGGGACAGAGCCTGCGCCAGAGACCTGTACCCCATGGCTTACCCCTGGTATGCCCCCCCCCCCCCCCCCCAACAGTATCCAAAGCGGTATACTTGTTACTAAGGGGAACGACCACAGGGGATCCCTGTACTGACTGCTTCCTCCCAGCCCCTCACCGTCACCCATCTATCTTCATTCTTCGGAGTAACTACATCCCTGAAGCTTCTATCTATGACCACCTCTGGCTGCCGAATGATCCGAAGTTCATCCAACTCCAGCTCCAGTTCCCTGACGCGGTTTTTGAGGAGGTGGAGATGGGTGCACTTCCCACAGGTGAAATCAGCAGGGACACTGACGGCGCCACTCACCTCAAACATTCTGCAGGAGGAACATTGCATTGCCTTCCCTGCCACCCCCCCTAGATAACTTGCGGTAAAAACAAGAAAAAGAAAGAAAGAGCTTACCTGATATTCACTCAACCCCTTAGGTCAGAGGAGATGGTTTATTTCTTCCCCAGGGAACCTGTTCATCTAAACAAAATTAATAATAATCTTTATTCTTACAAGTAGGCTTACATTAACACTGCAATGACGTTACTGTGAAAAGCCCTTAATCGCCACACTCCGGCGCCTTTTCGGGTACATTGCGGGTGAATTCACAACGTCCAATTCACCTAACAGCACGTCTTTCGGGGTTTGTCAGAGGAAACCAGAACACCTAAAGGAATCCCATGCAGACACAGAGAGAATGTGCAGACTCCATTCCGGGCAAAATTCCATTAGCCCTTGCTTTACAATGCTCATTTTACAATGCTTTAATTGCTCATTTATAGCCAAAATGTCTGACTTTTAAACCAGGAGTTTATTAAATTACTGCAGCAGTCAGATACACATTAACCCAGGCATTTAATTCTTTCTGCACCAAATGTATATAATATGACATATCTGAAATTCCTACATTTACCACACCAAAAGTCCACTTATAATTTTGAACACTTCTATCAAATGTCTTGCTAATGCTCTCTGCACTAAAGAGACATTCCAATTTCTCTACAGCTTCTGCATGTAACTTATTCTTTTTAAAAAAGTATATTTTTAATCTCTTCCTTTTTCACATTTTCATCCAAATTTACATTCACCAACAAACAATCAGCATGTAACTTATTTTTGACATCATTCTGGTAAATCTCTTCTGAAACCCTCTCCATGGCTTTGACATCCTTTCCAAAGCATGTTGCATAGAAGTGGACATTATCCTTCTTCTGGAGACAAACTGATGAATAATAGCATAACTTCACATGTATTTGGTTGTCTTTACCCAAATTGATTCTGAATGACCCAGGTGGTGGCTGTCACTGTCTCTTGGGTTTGTGGCGATTATCCCTTTAAAGGCAACACAGAGTAAGGGTCATGTGGTTTGAGTGAGCAGTTGGGTCCCCAAATGGGGATTTACTCTAGGGGGAGGAGTTCTCCTAGTGCAGAGGTATTCTGGAATTAGCTCCAAATATGCAGCTCTTGTGGCAGACTTGTAAATAAATCACCTTTTGCACTCACAATGAAATCTCTGAAAATGCACCATTACTGGGTGATTGATTACTCTTAACTGCAGTTTAATGAGAACCAAAACAATAGTCTTTTGTGTTAGTCACCATAATGAATCGAAATTGATGATTTGCTTTTGACCTTTGAACATGAGACAAGAACTGAGAGGCGGCAAGGTAACACAGCGGTTAGCACTGCTGCCTCACAGCTCCCGGGCCCCGGGTTCAATTCCGGCCTCGGGTGACTGTCTGTGTGGAGTTTGCACTTTCTCCCTGTGTCTGCATGGGCTTCCTTCAGGTGCTCCGGTTTCCTCTCACATTCCAAAGACGTGCAGGTTAAGTGGATTGGCCATGCTAAATTACCCCTTAGTGTCCAAAAAAGGATAGGTGGGGTTACTGGGTTACGGGGATAGGATGGAGGCGTGGGAGTAGGTTGCTCTTTTTAAGGGCCGGAGCAGACGCGATGGGCCGAATGGTCTTCTTCTGAACTGTAAATTCTATGATTCTATGCGAGACAGGGTGGTGAAATGGGCAGATGTAGCTCAAAGCGGTGAATTGTGAAATGGTCCACTTTGGCAGGACTGACATGGAAGGACAAGTTACTGTAAATGGCACAATTTTGAAAAGCAAAGATGAGCTCGATGCCCATGTACACAAATCTTCAAAGGTGACATGAGATGTTGATAAAGTAATTAGCAATGCTTGAGTTTCTAAACAAAGAGATCATGGTAGAACTGTGGACAATGCTGGACATCACACTTCAGGATGGTTTTTCTACGAATTCATGCATGGAATTTGGGCATCATTGACAGGGCCAGCATTTATTGCACAACCTTCGTTGCCCTTAAACAGAGTAGCTTGCTAGGTCCACTTCAGAGGGCATTGAAGAGTCAACCACATTGCTGTGAGTCTGGAGTCATGTAGACCGGACCAGGTCAGGAAGGCAGATTTCCTTCCCTAAAGGCTGTTTTTTATGACAATCATCCCATGGTTATCATTACAATTCAATTCCCAATTTATATTGAATTCAAATTTTACCACCTGTTGTGATGGCATTTGAACCCGGGTCCCCAGACCATGACCGTGTGTCTCTAGGTTACTAATCCAGTGCAAATAGCACTACACCATGCATCCATATACAAAGACCTTATATACAGGCATAAAGGCCTTCGAAAGGATCCAGAGATGTTTACCAGGAATGAGGGATTCAGTCATGAGGAGAGGTCGGAAAAGTTTGCACTGTTTTCCTTGGAAGAGAAGAAATTAAGGGTAACCTAATAGTAATTTTTTCAGAGAATAGAGGCTTTAATGGAGTAAATAAGGGGAAAGTATTCCCTTTAGAGTTGAGGTAATGCATTTTGGAAGGTATAATGCAGGTAGGGAATATACAGTGAATGGTAGAACCCTCAAGTATTGACAGTCAGAGAGATCGATGTGTATAGGTCCACAGGTCACTGAAAGCGGCAACACAGGTGGCGTAGGTAGTCAAGAAGGCGTACGGCATGCTTGCCTTCATTAGCCGGGGTATAGAAATTGGCAAGTCATGTTGCAGCTGTATAGAACCTTAGTTAGGCCACACTTGGAGTATAGTGCTCAATTCTGGTTGCCACACTTCCAGAAGGATGTGGAGGCTTTAGAGAGGGTGCAAAAGAGATTTACCAGGATGTTGCCTGGTATGGAGGGCATTAGCTATGAGTAGAGGTTGAATAAACTCGGTTTGTTCTCACTGGAACGACGGAGGTTGAGGGGTGACCTGATATTGGTCTTCAAAATTATGAGGGGCATAGACAGAGTGGATAGTCAGAGACTTTTTCCCAGGGTAGAGGGGTCAATTACTAGGAGGCATAGGTTTAAGGTGTGAGGGGCAAGGTTTAGAGTAGATGTACGAGGCAAGTTTTTCACACAGTGGATAGTGGGTGCCTGGAACTCGCTGCTGGAGGAGGTGGTGGAAGCAGGGACGATCGTGACATTAGGGGCATCTTGATAAAAACATGAATAGGATGGGAATAGAGGGATACGGGCCCTGGAAGTGTAGAAGATTTTAGTTAGATGGGCAGCATGGCCGGCGCAGACTTGGAGGGCCGAAGGGCCTGTTCCTGTGCTGTACATTTCTTTGTTCTTTGTTCTTTAATGAGTGGGTCAACAAACAAAAGTCGTAATCATTTGAAATCATTGGCAAAGGATCGAGAGGAGATAGAAGAACAAGTAGTTGGGATCTGGAACTCCCGGCCTGAAAAGGAGCTAAACTCTGATCCCATCAATAATTTTAAGAAAAGGATTTGTAATTAAGACTGAGGAATTTACAAGGTTACGGGCAAAACGCGAAGTCGTGGACTGAAACACGACTGACCTTCCAAAGACCCAGCCCAACATGACTGGCCTTCATCTGGTTCCACATCCTGTGTAACTCACAGAATCAGGCTCACTAGAGTGCAGAAGGAGGCCATTTGGCCCATCGAGTCTGCACCCACCCTCCAACAGGGCACTCTACCTGGGCCAACTCCCCAGCCCACTCCGCCCTATCATCAAACCTCACCTGCACATCCCTGGACACTAAGTGTGCATTTAGCATGGTCAATCCACCTGAGCGTCATTGGACTGTGGGAGGAAACCGGAGCATGATGCACGATCAATTGCACAAAGGCTAAGGTTGGGTACAACTGTGGCTTTATTGCAGTCAGATGCGTGGCCTCCTGCTGCAGCTGGCGAAATGGCAGCTGAATGAATGACACGCATATTTATACTCCTCCTGCTGGGCGGAGCCAGCCGGCAGGGGCTACCGGTGAACCTGTAGTACAGGTCGTACCTTACATCCCCTAATATAGGTGTACAGTGGTTCATCACATTCACCCCCTGTTAAAAATGAGTCCGGCGGGGTTGGTGTGGAACTATATACAGTGTTGAGCATTATTTACAGTGTCGTAGGAACAACATGGAGAGAGAAAATAAAATGTCCATTTTGAAGGTCCAGTTAAAGGTTCAATCTGTCTGGAGCCTTGACGTTCCGCTGGGAGTGGCTTAATGGTGGCGGTGACGTTGGTGCTGGCAGTGCTGGCCTGCTGTTAGATGTCTCCGGGAGCATGCCAAAATCTTCGTTGTCCTCTTGCGTGGGCAGGGGAAGGAGGGATGGGCCTGGTGGAGACAATGAATGAAGTGCCGGGGAAGGGGAGGATGGCGACGGGGCGGGGGAGTGTGTTCGGTTGGAATCTGACGGTGCCAGGTCCCTGAGGGAGACAGTATCTTGCCGGCCGTCGGAATATGCAACGTAGGCATACTGTGGGTTGGCATGGAGCAAGACTACCCAATCACCAACGGGTCCGCCTTGTGGAGTCGGACGTGCCTATGGAGCAGGACTGGTCCTGGAGCCGCGAGCCAAGTCGGGAACGACACCCCGGATGTGGACTTCCTGGGGAAGGTAAAAAGGCGTTCATGGGGTGTGTTGTTCGTAGCGGTGCACGGTAGTGACCGGATGGAGTGCAGTGCATCAGGGAGGACCCCCTGCCAGCGAGAGGCTGGAAGATTCCTGGACCGTAGGGCCAGCTGGATGGCCCACCAAACTGTCCCGTTCTCCCTTTCTACCTTTCCGTGTCCCTGGGGGTTATAGCTGGTCGTTCTGCTGGAGGCGATGCCCCTGCTGAGCAGGAACTGACGCAGCTCATCGCTCATGAATGAGGATCCCCTGTTACTGTGGATGTAGGTGGGGAAACCGAACAGAGCGAAGATTCTGTTGAGGGACTTGATGACGGTGGCGGACGTCATATCTGGGCATGGGATGGCGAAGGGGAACCTGGAGTATTCATCGATTACACTGAGAATATACGTGTTGCGGTCGGTGGAGGGGGGGGGCTCTTTGAAATCCACGCTGAGGCGTTCAAAGGGGTGGGAGGCCTTCACCAGGCGCGCACGGTCCGACCGGTTGAAGTGCTGCTTGCACTCCGCACAGACCTGGCAGTCCCTGGTGACTGGCCTTACCTCCTCGACGGAGTAGGGCAGATTGCGAGCCTTGATGAGATGGTACAGTCGTGTGACCCCCGGGTGACAAAGGCTGTCGTGTCGGGCCCGGAGTTGGTCTACTTGTGCGCTGGCACATGTACCTCGGGAGAGGGCTTCTGGGGGCTTATTGAGTTTGCCGGGGCAATACAAAATCTCGTAATTATAGGTGGAGAGTTCGATTCTCCTCCGCAAGATTTTATCATTTTCGATCTTGCCCCGCTGTGTTATTGAACATGAAGGCTACCGACCGTTGGTCAGTGAGGAGAGTGAATCTCCTGCCAGCCAGGTAATGCCTCCAACGCCGCACAGCTTCAACGATAGCCTGGGCCTCTTTTTCGACGGATGAGTGCCGAATTTCTGAGGCATGAAGGGTGCGGGAAAAGAATGCCACGAGTCTGCCTGCCTGATTGAGGGTGGCGGCAAGGGCGACATCTGATGCGTCGCTTTCTACTTGAAAGGGCAGTGTCTCGTCTACTGCGTGCATCCCTGCCTTGGCTATATCAGCTCTGATCCGGGCGAAGGCCTATTGTGCCTCGGCCGTGAGGGGGAACTGTGTGGACTGTATGAGTGGGCGGACCTTGTCCGCATAGTTTGGGACCCACTGGACGTAGTACGAAAAGAACCCCAGGCAGCGTTTGAGGGCCTTGAGGCAGTGGGGGAGGGGAAGCTCCTTGAGGGGGCGCATGCGGTCGGGATCGGGCCCCAGAACTCCATTCTGGACCACATAGCCGAGGATGGCTAAGCGGGTCGTGCTGAACACACACTTCCCTTTGTTATAAGTAAGATTGAGGAGAGTGGTGGTGCGGAGAAATTTAGCAAGGTTGGCATCGTGGTCCTGCTGATCATGGCCGCAGATGGTGACATTGTCTAGGTACGGAAACGTGGCCCTCAAACCGTACCGGTCGACCATTCGGTCCATCTCCCTTTGGAAGACCGAGACCCCGTTAGTGACGCCGAAGGGAACCCTAAGAAAATGGTAGAGACGACCGTCCGCCTCGAAGGCAGTGTATGGACGGTCGGATTTACGGATGGGGAGCTGGTGGTAGGCGGATTTTAGGTCAATCGTTGAGAAGACCCAGTACTGCGCAATCTGATTGACCATATCAGATATGCGTGGGAGTGGGTACGCATCGAGCTGCGTGTACCGATTGATGGTCTGGTTGTAGTCCACGACCATTTGGTGTTTCTCCCCAGTTTTAATGACTACCACTTGGGCTCTCCAGGGGCTGTTGCTTGGCTTGATTACACCCTCCCGAAGCAGCCGCTGGACCTCGGACCTGATGAAGGTCTTGTCCTGGGTGCTGTACCGTCTGCTCCTGGTGGCGACGGGCTTGCAATCTGAAGTAAGATTGGCAAAGAGGGAGGGGGGGGGGGGGGTCGACCTTTTGGGTCTTGAGGCCGCACACAGTGAGGGGTAGAAGGGGCCCGCCGAATTTGAGGGTGAGGCTCTGGAGATTGCACTGAAAATCCAGGCCTAGCAATAGTGCAGCACAGAGGTTAGGAAGGACGTAGAGGCGAAAGCCGCTGAACTCTACACCCTGGACTGTGAGAGTGACTGTGCAGAACCCACGGATTGGGACAGAGTGGGACCCGGAGGCCAGGGAGATCCGTTGATTGGCGGGGTGGACCGCGAGGAAGCAGCGCCTTCCCATAACCGGGTGGATGAAGCTTTCGGTGCTCCCGGAGTCCAGCAGGCACGAGGTCACGTAGCCGTTGATTTTCACCGTTGTCGAAGCGGTGGCCAGGTTGTGTGGACGAGACTGGTCCAGCGTCATCGAGGCGAGCTGCGGGTGATCGGCAGTGGTTTCAGACGAAGAGCGCTGGGGGCCCAGGTCGTGGAAGGTCGCTGGCGACCATGCCCCGTGGGGAAGGCAAGATGGCGGCGGCTGGAGATCCTGCGGGGAACAAAATGACGGCGCCCGTGGGACGCACGTTGCGGGGGCGGGACAAAATGGCGGTGCCCATGGGCCGCGCGTGGACTGAGGGGGAGAAGATGGCGGCGCCCCCTGTCCGCGCATGGCCCCGGAAGCTGAAGATGGCGGCGCACACTGGCCCTGCGTGGTACATGGGGGTGAAGAGAGCGGTGCCCATTGTGCGTTTGGCAGGGGGGAGGGGGCAATAGCGGCGACTGCGCGGGCCTGGCTCACTGCGGTGAAGTGGCCTTTTTTGCCGCAAGCCTTGCAAATGGCGGAGCAGGCTGGGCAGCGTTGGCGAGGGTGCTTCTGCTGACCGCAGAAATAGCATCGGGGACTCCCGGGGTGCGCGGTTTTTCATGTGGCGCAGGCTATCGGCTAGGCAGGGCCCCAGCTGAGGCAGTCGTTTGCGGGGTCCAGGAGGGATAGGAGGAGTGGGCTGCGCGGCTGGAGGTGTAGACCTGCACATTACGGGAGGCGACCGTCATGGAGAGCGTGAATTTCTTTGTCTTCGCTAGGTCGAGTGTGGCCCCTTCCAGCAATCGTTGTCGGATGAGGTCAGACGCAATCCCCACTACGAAAGCATCGCGCATGAGGAGATTAGAATGTTCGGCGGCCGTAACGGCCTGATAGTCACAGTCCCGGACGAGTGGGATTAGGGCCCGCCAGAAGTCGTTGATGGACTCACCAGGGAGTTGAGAGCGAGTGGCGAAGAGTGTGTTCGCCTTCTGCGCGTAGTTCTCTTTGAGGAGTGCCATGGCTTCAGCGTAAGTCAGGCATCCTGGATCAGCGGGACCGCGCTTGAGCTCAACCTGGAATACAGGACCTGTATCATCTGAGCCTCCATCGGTGGGGTGGTCGCTGAGTTAATGTAGGCCTCGAAGCAAGCTAGCCAGTGATTAAAGTCTTTTCTGGCATTGGTCGATTGCGGATCCAGCTGCAGGCGATCTAGTTTGATACAGATGTCCATCCTGTAGAAAATCTGACTGCAATAAATTGATGCATGATCAATTGCACAAAGACTAAAGTTGGGTACAACTGTGGCTTTATTACAGTCAGATGCGTGGCCTCCTGCTGCAGCTGGCAAAATGGCAGCTGAATGAGTGACACGCATATTTATATTCCTCCTACTGGGCGGAGCCAGCCGGCAGGGGCTACCGGCGAACCTGTAGTACAGGTCCTACCTTACATCCCCTAATAAAGGTGTACAGTGGTTCACCACAGAGCACCTTGAGGAAACCCACACAAACACGGGTAGAACGTGCAAAGTCTACACAGGCAGTGACCCAAGGCCCCTCCCTGGCACAGTGAGGCAGCAGTGCTGACCACTATGCTACCATGCCGCCATGCACAAGATGGCTATTCCATCCATTCTGACCGCGTCGGCCCGTTGAAGGAAATTCCCCCGTCCCTGTTTCTCTGCAAATTTTCCCTTTTTTAAAAATAAATTTAGAGTACCCAATTATTTTTTTTCCAATTAAGCGGCAGTTTCGCCTGGCCAATCCACCTAACCTGCACATATTTGGGTTGTGGGGGTGAAACCCACGCAGACATGGGGAGAATGTGCAAACTCCACACGGACAGTGGTCCAGGGCCGGGATTCGAACCCGGGCCCTCAGTGCCATAGTCCCAGTGCTAACCACTGCACCACCGTGCTGTCCAAAGTTTCCCTTTTTAAGTATATATCCATTTCTCCTGTGAAAGTTGCCCATTGGATATGTTTCCAGCAGCCCTTCAGCAAATGCATTGCAGGATGTATTAATGGTCTTCAGTTCAATGCAATTTAGATTTCAGTGGAATGTAAATGCACATGGATCAAAGAGATTAGTGAGTGTGGTTGCTGCATTATTACTGCACAGTATGATTCCTACATTATTGCTGCGTAGTTTGGGTCCCACATTATTACTGCACAATATGGTTCCTGCATTATTAATGCACAGTATGGCTCCTGCATTATTACTGCACAGTATGTTTCCTACACTATTGCTGCACAGTATGTTTCCTACACTATTGCTGCACAATTTGGTTCCTACCCTATTGCTGCACAGTTTGGTTCCTACATTATTACTGTAGAGTATGGCTCCTGCATTATTACTGTACAGTATGGTTCCTGCATTATTACTGCACAGTATGGTTCCTGCATTATTGCTGCACAGTGTGGTGATATACATCACTGTATGTACACAAAGGGTTAATGTACATACACTACACCTAGCTAGACACCAGAGGGAACACCAGAGACATGACACACAGACAGTCAACCAATAGGTCAGCAAGATAGGACACGACCAATGGGCAGTCACGATACACACAGAGGTGACACTACCACAGGAGGGCATTACACCAACCCATATAAAAGGACACATCACACATGCTCAGTCTCTTTCCAGTGGAAACTCTCAGTGACTACAGACAGGGTTGATTGAACATCACTCCCATCACATGGATTGTAGCAGACTGGTTTGTCAGTCTGAGTAGCTATAGCAGGATTAACAGTAGCGTCGAATCCAAGTAGGAGAATTGTTAATAGTTCAATAAACGTGTTGAAGCTATCACCAAGTCTGAACCTTCCTTTGTCAGAGTTCACATCAAGGAAGCAGCTTATGCTACGACAAAGGCATAACAAGCCACACAGTATGGTTGCTACATTATTGCTGCACAATATGGCTCCTGCATTATTACTGCACAGGATAGGTATCTGCTCTATTACTGTACAGTATGGTTTCTGCACTATTACTGCATAGTATCATTTCCTACACTATTGGTGTACAGTATGGCTCTTACACTGTTGCTGCACAGTATATGTTCCTGCATTATTGCTGCACAGTATGGGTCCTGCATTATTGTTATGTGGTATAGGCTCCTGCACTATTGTTGATCAGGCTGCACGCTCTGTTTAGCAAATGGGCTGGGGCGGCGTTAGTAGGAGGGGTATGCTAAAGGCAAGAAAATGCAAAAAGGACAAAGGCAGGCAGCAATGGACAGTATGGATTAGTGTGGGCAATGTAGGTACTAATCAGGGGCAGAAAGGGAATCGAGAGGAGAAGGAAGTAATATTCATGCCACACAAGTGCTAGGCTAAATGGCCATCTCCAACAAATGAGAATTAAAAAAAATATATATATTTTATTAAGGTATTTGAAAATTTTTATAACATTAACAAAAACAATGACATCAACATGGTAAAATAAACATTTCCTCCCCCAGCCCAATCTTCATGCACCTCAACCATACAACAACAATCCGCCCCCCCCCCTTCGGAATACTGCATCTGCTGCCATTTTAATTTTCCCTGAGAAGGTCGATGAACGGCTGCAACCTCCGGGAGAACCCGACCATTGACCCTCTTAAGGCAAACTTTATTTTCTCGAGACTGAGAAACCCAGCCATGTCACTAACCCAGATCTCTACACTTGGGGGTGGCTTCAAGTCCCTCCACATTAACAGGATCCATCTCCAGGCTACCAGGGTGGCAAAGGCCAGGACATCGGCCTCTTTCGCCCCCTGAACTCCCAGACCTTCCGAAACTCCAAAGATCGCTACCTTCCGGACTCGGCACCACCCGTGTTTTTAGCACCGTGGACATTGCCTCAGCAAAATCCTGCCAAAACCCTCTAAGCTTCGGGCATGCCCAAAACATGTGGACATGATTTGCTGGGTTTCCCGCGTACCTCGCACACCTATCCTCAACCCCGAAGGACTTACTCATCCTATCCGCTGTCATGTGTGCCCGGTGGACTACCTTAAATTGTATCAGGCTAAGCCTGGTGCATGATGATGAGGTATTAATCCTGCTTAGGGCATCCGCCCATAACCCCGCCTCTATCTCTCCTAGCTCATCTTCTCACTTGCCCTTAAGCTTCTCCACCGGAGTTTCCTCCACCTCCGAAAGCTCCTGGTAAATATCCGATTCCTTCCCCTCTCCCACCCAGGTACTGGAAACTACTCTATCCTGTATCCCCCGTGGCGGCGGCAGCGGAAAGGCCGGCACCTGTTTTCTCAGGAAGTCTCGCACCTGCAAATATCTAAAACCATTCCCTGCTGGCAATTTAAATTTATCCTCCAAAGCTTTCAAGCTGGGAAAGCTCCGATCTATAAATAGATCCCCCATCTTTCTAATTCCTGCCCTCTGCCAACTCCGGAACCCGCCATCCAGCCTACCCGGTACAAACCTGTGGTTATTATAAAGCGGGGTCCAAATCGATGCTCCCTCCACTCTCTCATATCTCTTCCATTACGCCCAGATCCTCAGAGCCATCACTACCACTGGACTTGTGGAGTATCGGGCCGGCGAGAATGTCAGAGGTGCCGTTATCAATGCTCCCAGACTGGTGTCTTTACATGACGTCGCCTCCATCTGCTCCCATGCCAACCCCTCCCCCACTTCCTAATCATGGCTATATTAGCCGCCCAGTAGTAATTGCAGACGTTCGGCAGCACCAACCCACCCTCCCCCTGACTGCGCTCCAGCAACACTTTCTTCACTTGCGGGGTTTTACCCGCCCACACAAAGCTCAAAATAACCTTATTCACCCGCTTGAAAAAGGCCTTAGGGATGAAGATGGGGAGGCACTGAAAGACAAACAGAAATCTGGGGAGGACCGTCATTATCTGTACCCTCCCCGCCAGTGACAGCGGGAGCATGTCCCATCTCTTAAAGTCCCCTTCCATTTTTTCTACCAACCGGGATAGGTTTAACTTGTGTAGTGCCTACCATTTCCCGGCCACCTGGATTCCCAGATGTCGAAAGCTCTTTCCTAACATTCTAAGCAGCAGCTCTCCCAGTCTCTTTTCCTGTCCTCTTGCCTGGATCGCAAACATCTCACTTTTCCCCATGTTCAATTTATACCGGGAAAAATTGTCAAATTCCCCCAAGATTCACATTACTTTCCCCATCCCCTCCAACGGGTCCGTGTAGCGCACAAAGACTCCATGAGACGAATATAGTGAAGTCGATGAGGCTTTATTAAGCGTGTCTGTTCCCCAGCAGCCCGATAGTAAACTGGCCTGCGGGGGAAGACACCGGCTTCTTATACTTCGCCTTCAGGGCGGAGCTTGAGGTCAACGGCCAACCAGGACCCGGGATCTGTCAGCCAATGACATTAGGGCTTCCAGTCCCACATGACCCCCAATACATACTACCACATTCACCCCTTGTCAAAAATGAACCCGGCGGGGTGATGCTTCGTATGGTGGTAAGGGTTTACAGGGCTGGTCCTGGGAGGATGGAACATTTACATGGTAGTACAGTATTGGACAGTTTCGTCCTGTTACAACTATTTACAGCGGGTATAGGAAAAAACAAAATGTTCTTTGAACAGTCCATCTTTGTTTTACATCGACGCCACGAGTCGGTCGGGCGGTCTGGTCATCCGTGTCGATCGCCTCGGCCCCGGCGGTGGTGGTGCTTGTACCAGTGTTGTCGCCTCCAGGAGCCGTACGGTTTCAGCTGTCGGTGCAAAGGGGAGGGGGACTGATCCTCCTGGGAAGGGGGCGGTCGCGGGGTGCGGCGGTGGCAGGAAGGGGGGCGGTTGGGTTGATGGTGTCGGGGGGGTGTGCGTGGTGCCGGCGGGCGCCAGATCCCGCAGGGAGACCGTGTCCTGTCGGCCGTCGGGGTACTCCACGTAGGCGTACTGGGGGTTTGCGTGGAGGAGGTGAACCCTTTCGACCAACGGGTCCGCCTTATGTGCCCGCACGTGCTTTCGGAGCAGGATGGGTCCTGGGGCCGCCAGCCAGGTCGGCAGCGACGTTCCAGAGGAGGACCTCCTAGGGAAGACAAGGAGACGCCCGTGAGGCGTTTGATTAGTGCTTGTACATAATAACGACCGGATGGAATGGAGAGCGTCCGGGAGGACCTCCTGCCACCGTGAAACTGGGAGGTCCCTGGACCATAGGGCCAGTAGGACGGCCTTCCAGACCGTGCCGTTCTCCCTTTCTACTTGCCCGTTCCCCCGGGGGTTGTAGCTGGTCGTCCTGCTTGAGGCTATGCCCTTGCTGAGCAGGAACTGGCGCAGCTCGTCACTCATGAAAGAGGACCCCCTGTCGCTGTGGACGTATGCGGGGTAACCGAACAGTGTGAAGATGCTGTTCAGGGCTTTAATAACTGTGGTCGCGGTCATGTCGGAGCAGGGAATGGCGAAAGGGAAGCGGGAGTATTCGTCCACTACATTAAGGAAATATGCGTTGCGGTCGGTGGAGGGGAGGGGCCCTTTGAAATCGAGACTGAGGCGTTCAAAGGGGCGGGAAGCCTTAATCAGGTGCGCTCCATCTGGCCTGAAAAAATGCGGCTTGCATTCCGCGCAGATGTGGCAGTCCCTTGTGACTGTACGGACCTCTTCTAAAGAGTATGGGAGATTGCGGGACTTGATGAAGTGGTAAAACCGAGTGACCCCCGGGTGGCAGAGGTCCTCGTGGAGGGTTTGGAGGCGGTCAATTTGTGCGTTGGCACATGTGCCGCGGGATAGGGCATCGGACGGCTCGTTCAGCTTTCCGGGCCGGTACAAGATCTCATAGTTGAAGGTGGAGAGCTCGATCCTCCACCTTAAGATCTTGTCATTTTTAATTTTGCCCCGCTGTGCATTATCGAACATGAAGGCTACCGACCGTTGGTCAGTGAGGAGAGTGAATCTCCTGCCGGCCAGGTAATGCCTCCAATGTCGCACAGCTTCCACTATGGCTTGGGCTTCCTTTTCCACTGAGGAGTGGCGGATTTCTGAGGCGTGGAGGGTTCGGGAGAAGAAGGCCACGGGTCTGTCCGCTTGGTTAAGGGTGGCCGCTAGAGCTACGTCGGAGGCGTCGCTCTTGACCTGGAAGGGGAGGGACTCGTCGATGGCGCGCATCGTGGCCTTTGCGATGTCCGCTTTGATGCGGCTGAAGGCCTGGCAAGCCTCTGTCGACAGAGGGAAGGTCGTGGTCTGTATTAGGGGGCGGGCCTTGTCTGCGTACTGGGGGACCCACTGGGCGTAGTACGAAAAGAACCCCAGGCAGCGTTTCAGGGCTTTTGGGCAGTGCGGGAGGGGAAATTCCATGAGTGCGCGCATACGTTCGGGGTCGGGGCCTATTATCCCATTGCGCACTATGTAGCCCAGAATGGCTAGCCGATCGGTGCTAAAAACGCACTTGTCCTCGTTGTACGTGAGGTTCAAGGCTTTGGCCTTCTGGACGAATTTTGGAGATTGGCGTCGTGGTCCTGCTGATCATGGCCGCAGATGGTTACATTGTCGAGGTACGGGAACGTGGCCCGTAACCCATGTTGATCAACCATCCGGTCCATCTCCCGTTGGAAGACCGAGATCCTCTTTCCTAACATTCTAAGCAGCAGCTCTCCCAGTCTCTTTTCCTGTCCTCTTGCCTGGATCGCAAACATCTCACTTTTCCCCATGTTCAATTTATACCGGGAAAAATTGTCAAATTCCCCCAAGATTCACATTACTTTCCCCATCCCCTCCAACGGGTCCGTGTAGCGCACAAAGACTCCATGAGACGAATATAGTGAAGTCGATGAGGCTTTATTAAGCGTGTCTGTTCCCCAGCAGCCCGATAGTAAACTGGCCTGCGGGGGAAGACACCGGCTTCTTATACTTCGCCTTCAGGGCGGAGCTTGAGGTCAACGGCCAACCAGGACCCGGGATCTGTCAGCCAATGACATTAGGGCTTCCAGTCCCACATGACCCCCAATACATACTACCACAGTCCGCAATGTACAAGAGCAGGTCATCTGCGTAGAGCGAGACACGTGCTCCATCCCCCCCCTCCCCGCCGGACCAGCCCTTTCCAGTTCCTAGAGGCTCTTGACGCCATGGCCAGTGGCTCTGTGGCCAGAGCAAACAGTAACGGGGAGAGGGGGCACCCTTGCCTCGTCCCTCGGTGTAGTTTAAAATACCCCGACCTCAGCTGGGTCATACGCACACTCGCCACTGGTGCCTGATAGAGCAACCATACCCAGTCAATAAAGCCCTCACCAAACCCAAACCTTCCCAGCGCCTCCCACAGCTAATTCCACTCCACCCGATCAAAAGCCTTCTCCGCATCCATCGCTATCACCACCTCCACCTCCTCTCCTTCTGAGGGCATCATATAACATTTAGAAGCCTTCGAACATTGGCCTTGAGGTGCCTGCCCTTCACAAATCCCACCTGGTCTTCCCCTATTACCCCCGGGACACAGTCCTCTATCCTTGTGGCCAATATCTTAGCCAGCAGTTTGGTATCCACATTCAGTAGAGAAATCGGCCTGTATGACCTGCATTGCTCCGGATCCTTCTCCCTACACCATATGGACTGCAGTGGTTCCAGAAGGCAGCTCACCACCACCTTTTCAAGGGGCAATTAGGGACGGGCTGTAAATGCTAGCTTAGCCAGCGATGCTCACATCCCGTGAATGAATTAAAAAAGGGACACAGGAGCTACAGGGTCCCAGGTTCGATTCTGGCTTGGGTCACTGTCTGTGCGGAGTCTGCACATCCTTCCCGTGTGTGTGTGGGTTTCCTCCGGGTGCTCCGGTTTCCTCCCAGAGTCCAAAGATGTGCGGGTTAGGTGGATTGGCCATGATAAATTGCCCTTAGTGTCCAAAATTGCCCTTAGTGTTGGGTGGGGTTACTGGGTTATGGGGATAGGGTGGAGGTGTTGACCTTGGGTAGGGTGCTCTTTCCAAGAGCCGGTGCAGACTCGATGGGCCGAATGGCCTCCTTCTGCACTGTAAATTCTATGAAATTCTACAGAGTGAGGTGTGTTACCAGGAATGAATTGACATGAAATTCGCTTTACAGAGTGTCACATTAAAATGAGCAATGGTATTGGGCACTGAAGCACACAGTTAACACAAGGATATCCGCATTGCTTAATTTGGCTTCAATCAATTGAATACTGGTTTAAATTCTTCAGAAAGTGCCATATCTCTATTAGTATTGCTCAGCAGCCAATAAAGTGCATTGAATATTTACAGACCAACCTGGCAGAGGACAATAAAAAATCCAACGAGGTGCCCAGAGTCCAGATAGATTGATGACACATTCAATACAATGTTCCAATTTTATTCAAGCCACAGAATAATGACCTCAGTTCTATTTTTGTCTGTGTTCATGGTGCCTTGCACTGGGAGATACTGAGACAAAACGTATCTCGGAAATCATGAGGGAAAGGCACAGCTTTTTGAAAGGCTGGTAGATTTAGGAATTGTGAATGCTGGTTATAGGCAACGACCGTTATAATGGCAACGATTCTCCACATTTGTCAACCTGTGGTAAAAATTAAAGCCTGCAAATCATTGGCCCGAATTCGCCGGCAGTTGGGATCCTCTGCTCCCGCCAGCAGTGCATCCTAATCTACGGATTTCCTGGCGACGTGGAGTGACTTTAATGGGAATTCCCATTGCCAAGCGATGGGAGTACAGAATCCCACCATCAGCGAATGAGTGACGCTGAGAAAACATGCGGCTGAGGGATTGGAGTGTGCAGCCCATAGTGTGTCATATAATTGTGCAATTTGATGCCTGCGACCCTGGTTCGATTCCGGCCTCGGGTGACTGTGTGGAGTTTGCACTTTCTTCCAGTGGGTTTCCTCCGGGTGCTCCAGATTCCTCCTACAGTCCAAAGATGTGCAGGTTACGTAGATACATAGTTACATAGAAGATAGGAGCAGGAGGAGGCCTTTTGGCCCATCGAGCCTGCTCCGCCATTCATCACGATCATGGCTGCTCATCCAACTCAATAGCCTAATCCTGCTTTCTCCCCATAGCCTTTGATCCCATTCTTCCCAAGTGCTATATCCAGCCGCCTCTTGAATATATTCAAAGTTTTAGCATCAACTACTTCCTGTGGTAATGAATTCCACAGGTTCTTTGTGTGAAGAAATGTCTCCTTATCTCTGTCCGAAATGGTTTACCCTGAATCCTCAGGCTGTGACCCCTGGTTCTGTACACACCCATCATTGGTGACATCTTCCCTACATCTACTCTGTCCAGTCCTGTTAAAATTTTATTAGTCTCTATGAGATCCCCCCTCATTCTTCTGAACTCCAACGAGAACAATCCCAATCTAATCAATCTCTCCCCGTATGACAGTTCCGCCATCCCTGGAATCAGTCTGGTAAACCTTCGCTGCACTCCCTAGAGAGCAAGAACATCCTTCCTCAGAGAAGGAGACCAAAACTGCACACAATACTCCAAGTGTGGCCTCACCAAGGCCCTGTACAATTGTAGCAACACATCCCTGCTTCTATACTCGAAACCTCTTGAAATGAAGGCCAACATACCATTAGCCTTCTTTATTGCCTGCTGCACCTGCATGCTTACCTTTAGCGAATGGTGCACAAGGACACCCAGGTCCTGCTGCACACTCCCCTCTCCCAATTTACAACCGTTCAGGTAGTAATCTGCCTTCCTGTTTTTGCTTCCAACATGAATAACCTCACACTTATCCAAATTATACTGCATCTGCCATTGGTTTGCCCACTCGCCCAACCTGTTCAGATCTTCCTGTAGGATCCCTGCATCCTCGTCACAATTCACCCTCCCACCTAATTTGGTATCATCTGCAAACTTTGAGATGCTACATTTTGTTCCCTCATCCAAATCATTAATATATATTGTGAATAGCTGGGGTCCCAGCACCGATTCCTGTGGCACCCCACTAATTGCTGCCTGCCAATTTGAAAAGGACCCATTAATCCCTACTCTTTGTTTCCTCTCTGCCAACCAGTTTTCTATCACCTCAATACATTCCCCCAATCCCATGCGCTTTAATTTTGCACAATACTCTCTTATGCGGGACTTTGTCAAACGCCTTCTGAAAGTCCAAATATACCACATCGACTGGCTCCCCCTTGTTGACTGTACTGGTTACCTCTTCAAAGAAGAGGGTAAGTGGATTGGCCGTGATAAATTGCCCCTTCGTGTCCAAAAGGTCAGATGGGTGTACCGGGTTAGGGTGGGGGAGTGGTCCTAAGTTAGGTGCCCTTTCGGCGGGTTGGCACAGACTCGAAAGACCAAATGACCTTCTTCTGCACTCAATGGTTTCTATGACATGACGTTTCTAGATTCTAAGTCCACAGGTCCCTGAAGGTGGATAAGTTTATAATGGAAGCATATGGAATGCTTTCCTTTATTAGATGAGGTCAGGAATACAAAAGCAGGGATGTAATGATGGAACTGTATAGAACAATGGTTAGGTCACAGTTGGAGTTTTATGTACAGTACTGGTCACCACATTACAGGAAAGGCATAATTGCTCTGGCAGGAGTGCAGAGGAGATTCACAAGAATGTTGCCAAAGCTGGAAAATTGTAGCCATGAGGAAAGATTGGGTAGGCTGTTTTTTCCTTCCTTCGAACATAGGATGCGCGGAGGAGGTGACCTGATTGAGGTGTACAAGATTATGAGGGGGTCTCGATTGAGAGGTCAATTACCAGGGGGCACAGACCTAGGTTAATTGATAGAAAGATTAGAGGGGGCATGAGGAAAAACATCTGATGGATATTTGGAATTCGCTACCTGGTTCAGTGGTTGAGGCAGAACCCTCAACTCATGTGAAAGGTACCTGCATCTACCGTAGCCTGCAAGGTGCTGGAAAGTGGGATTACAATTGGAAGTTTTTTTTATTTTCTGGCCTGGTGGGCTGAATGCCTCTTCCTGTGCCATGACTTTTTTATCGTTCTGTATGTTCTATGACAAACTTCCTGAAAAGATGAGATGATTTTGTAATTATATTCCAGGAGGACTGTCTACTTTCTGTCAGCAGTGGTAGTAAGCCAGACGTCTCTCTGTATGAGGTTGCTTCACTACGGGTAGTGGGAGGAATTGCTGAGGATATGGAGACAGGATAGTCAGACCAGGAGGAGTGGGTTGGACCGGTGGTGGTGGCTGGGGGGGTGGGTCGGGGCTATGTGTGTCAGTCTGGGAAGGAGGGTGCCAGTCTGACGGGAGAGGCGGGGTTTAGACTGTTGAGAGGGTCAGTCCAGGAAAAGGTAAGACTGGAGGGGGGTGCGGCCTGCAGAGGGGTCGGGGTCAGAAGACTGGGGGATCTGGTCGCCCGGTGTGGGGCGCGGATGTTGCAGGTGGACACGGCCAGGCCTTAAGGGCAGGTGGAGGTTACATCCAGGATCTCCCTCTGAGGCAGCAGGGGACGGAGCCAAAATATGTGGGGGGGACGATATGTGGTGGGGCCTACCCAAGCGTGACCCACCACTGCACACCACCCTGATACCCAACCGCACTACCCGCCCACGCCGGGATCCCGTCCCGAGCCTTGCCACTCCAGCGGTTCGATGGGACCATGAGGTAGAATGGCCCGCATACATACAGGGATCACCCGGGTAGACGGTGAAATGTGAGACTTCAATTTTCGGCTGTCGCGCGATTCTCCGCACGATCGTTATTTACACACAATTAGTCATGCAACATAAACACTACTAGTTAACTACACCTATCGACTAAGACAACCTGTACTTAACTTCGGGCACCCGGCTCAGGTCAGAGAAACAGTGGCCGCCTTTGATTCTGTATCTATTGAGTCTGAAGGAGTAACTGCTGCTCAGCTAGCCTCATCCGTCTGGTAGCGAGCGTTGAACTTGAATTTACTTCTGGTGTTGCTGCCATTGGAGATGGCCGTGACCGGAACGCCAGGTCCAAGAGAGGATGAACATATGGCGAACCCTTCTTCTTATACTTGGGGGTTTTCGCGCTCTTTTGGGCTCACCATCCCAGCCACACGCACCATCCCAGCCTCACGCACCATACCAGCCACACGCACCATACCAGCAACACGCACCATCCCAGCCTCACACACCATCCCAGCCACACACACCATCCCAGCAACACGCACCATCCCAGCCTCACGCACCATCCCAGCCTCACACACCATCCCAGCCACACACACCATCCCAGCCTCACGCACCATCCCAGCCACACGCACCATCCCAGCCACACACACCATCCCAGCCTCACGCACCATCCCAGCACACACACCATCCCAGCCACACACACAATCCCAGCCTCACGCACCATCCCAGCCTCACGCACCATCCCAGCCACACGCACCATCCCAGCACACACACCATCCCAGCCACACACACAATCCCAGCAACACGCACCATCCCAGCCTCACGCACTATCCCAGCCTCACACACCATCCCAGCCACACACACCATCCCAGCCACACGCACCATCCCAGCCTCACGCACCATCCCAGCCACACACACCATCCCAGCCACACGCACCATCTCAGCCACACGCACCATCTCAGCCACACGCACCATCCCAGCCACACGCACCATCCCAGCACACACACCATCTCAGCCACACGCACCATCCCAGCCACACGCACCATCTCAGCCACACGCACCATCCCAGCCACACGCACCATCCCAGCCACACGCACCATCTCAGCCACACGCACCATCCCAGCCACACGCACCATCTCAGCCACACGCACCATCCCAGCCACACGCACCATCTCAGCCACACACACCATCTCAGCCACACACACCATCTCAGCCACACGCACCATCCCAGCCACACGCACCATCCCAGCCACACGCACCATCCCAGCCACACGCACCATCCCAGCCACACGCACCATCTCAGCCACACGCACCATCCCAGCCACACGCACCATCCCAGCCACACGCACCATCCCAGCCATACGTCCATCCCAGCACACGCACCATCCCAGCCACACGCACCATCCCAGCCACATGCATCATCCCAGCCTCACGCACCATCCCAGCCTCACACACCATCCCAGCACACACACCATCCCAGCCACACGCACCATCCCAGCCTCAAGCACCATCCCAGCCTCACGCACCATCCCAGCACACGCACCATCCCAGCCACAAACACCATCCCAGCCTCACGCACCATCCCAGCACACACACACCATCCCAGCACACGTACCATCCCAGCCTCACGCACCATCCCAGCCTCACGCACCATCCCAGCACACACACCATCCCAGCCTCACACACCATCCCAGCACACACACCATCCCAGCACACGCACCATCCCAGCACACACACCATCCCATCCTCACGCACCATCCCAGCCTCACGCACCATCCCAGCCACACGCACCATTTCAGCCACTCACACCATCCCAGCACACACACCATCCCAGCCACACGCACCATCCCTGCCACACGCACCATCTCAGCCACACGCACCATCCCAGCCTCACGCACCATCCCAGCACACACACCATCCCAGCCACACGCACCATCTCAGCCACACGCACCATCCCAGCCACACGCACCATCTCAGCCACACGCACCATCCCAGCCACACGCACCATCCCAGCCTCACACTCCATTCCAGACACACGCACCATCCCAGCCACACGCACCATCCCAGCCACACGCACCATCCCAGCCTCACACTCCATTCCAGACACACACACCATCCCAGCCACACGCACCATCCCAGCCACACGCACCATCTCAGCCACACGCACCATCCCAGCCACACGCACCATCCAAGCCTCACGCACCATCCCAGCACACACACCATCCCAGTCTCACGCACCATCCCTGCACACACACCATCCCAGCACACGCACCATCCCAGCCTCACGCACCATCCCAGCACACACACCATCCAAGCCTCACGCACCATCCCAGCCACACACACCATCCCAGCCTCACGCACCATCCCAGCACACACACCATCCAAGCCTCACGCACCATCCCAGCACACACACCATCCCAGTCTCACGCACCATCCCTGCACACACACCATCCCAGCCTCACACACCATCACAGTCTCACGCACCATCCCTGCACACACACCATCCCAGCCTCACGCACCATCCCAGCAGACGCACCATCCCAGCCACAAACACCATCCCAGCCTCACGCACCATCCCAGCACACACACACCATCCCAGCACACGTACCATCCCAGGCTCACGCACCATCCCAGCCTCACGCACCATCCCAGCACACACACCATCCCAGCCTCACACACCATCCCAGCACACACACCATCCCAGCACACGCACCATCCCAGCACACACACCATCCCATCCTCACGCACCATCCCAGCCTCACGCACCATCCCAGCACACACACCATCCCAGCCTCACACACCATCCCAGCACACACACCATCCCAGCACACGCACCATCCCAGCCTCACGCACCATCCTCACGCACCATCCCAGCCTCACGCACCATCCCAGCCTCACACACCATCCCAGCCACACGCACCATCCCAGCCACACGCACCATCTCAGCAACACGCACCATCCCAGCACACACACCATCCCAGCCACGCGCACCATCCCAGCCACATTAACCATCCCAGCCTCACACACCATCTCAGCCACACACACCATCCCAGACACACGCACCATCCCAGCCACACACACCATCTCAGCCACACGCACCATCCCAGCACACGCACCATCCCAGCCACACGCACCATCCCAGCACACACACCATCCCAGCCACACGCACCATCTCAGTCTCACGCACCATCCCAGCCACATTAACCATCCCAGCCTCACACACCATCTCAGCCACACGCACCATCCCAGCCTCACGCACCATCCCAGCCATATTAACCATCCCAGCCTCACACACTATCCCAGCCACACGCATCATCCCAGCACACACACCATCCCAGCCTAACACACCATCCCAGCCTCACGCACCATCCCAGCCACACACACTATCCCAGCTTCACGCACCATCCCAGCCACACGCACCATCCCAGCCTCACACACCATACCAGCACACACACCATCCCAGCTTCACGCACCATCCCAGCCACACGCACCATCTCAGCCACACGCACCATCCCAGCTTCACGCACCATCCCAGCCACACGCACCATCTCAGCCACACGCACCATCCCAGCACACACACCATCCCAGCCTCACGCACCATCCCAGCCTCACACACCATCCCAGCCTCACACACCATCCCAGCCACACACACCATCCCAGCCTCACGCACCATCCCAGCACACACACCATCCAAGCCTCACGCACCATCCCAGCACACACACCATCCCAGTCTCACGCACCATCCCTGCACACACACCATCCCAGCACACGCACCATCCCAGCCTCACGCACCATCCCAGCACACACGCACCATCCCAGCACACGCACCATCCCAGCCACACACACCATCCCAGCCTCACGCACCATCCCAGCACACGCACCATCCCAGCCTCACGCACCATCCCAGCCACACGCACCATCCCAGCCTCACGCACCATCCCAGCCACACGCACCATTTCAGCCACTCACACCATCCCAGCCACACGCACCATCCCAGCCACACGCACCATCCCAGCACACACACCATCCCAGCCACACGCACCATCCCAGCCACACGCACCATCTCAGCCACACGCACCATCCCAGCCTCACGCACCATCCCAGCACACACACCATCCCAGCCACACGCACCATCTCAGCCACACGCACCATCCCAGCCACACGCACCATCTCAGCCACACGCACCATCCCAGCCACACGCACCATCTCAGCCACACGCACCATCCCAGCACACACACCATCCCAGCCTCACACTCCATTCCAGACACACGCACCATCCCAGCCACACGCACCATCCCAGCCACACGCACCATCTCAGCCACACGCACCATCCCAGCACACACACCATCCCAGCCTCACACTCCATTCCAGACACACACACCATCCCAGCCACACGCACCATCCCAGCCACACGCACCATCTCAGCCACACGCACCATCCCAGCCACACGCACCATCTCAGCCACACGCACCATCCCAGCACACACACCATCCCAGCCACACGCACCATCCCAGCACACACACCATCCCAGCCTCACACTCCATTCCAGACACACGCACCATCCCAGCCACACACACCATCTCAGCCACACGCACCATCCCAGCACACACACCATCCCAGCATCACACACCAACCCAGCCACACGCACCATCCCAGCCACACGCACCATCCCAGCCACATTAACCATCCCAGCCTCACACACCATCTCAGCCACACGCACCATCCCAGCCACACACACTATCCCAGCTTCACGCACCATCCCAGCCACACGCACCATCCCAGCCTCACAAACCATCCCAGCACACACACCATCCAAGCCTCACACACCATCTCAGCCACACGCACCATCCCAGCCACACACACTATCCCAGCTTCACGCACCATCCCAGCACACGCACCATCCCAGCCTCACACACCATCCCAGCACACACACCATCCCAGCCACACACACTATCCCAACTTCACGCACCATCCCAGCCACACGCACCATCCCAGCCTCACACACCATCCCAGCCACATTAACCATCCCAGCCTCACACACCATCTCAGCCACACGCATCATCCCAGCCACACACACTATCCCAGCTTCACGCATCATCCCAGCCACACGCACCATCCCAGCCTCACAAACCATCCCAGCACACACACCATCCAAGCCTCACACACCATCTCAGCCACACGCACCATCCCAGCCACACACACTATCCCAGCTTCACGCACCATCCCAGCACACACACCATCCCAGCCTCACACACCATCCCAGCATACACACCATCCCAGCCACACACACTATCCCAACTTCACGCACCATCCCAGCCACACGCACCATCCCAGCCTCACACACCATCCCAGCCTCACGCACCATCCCAGCACACACACCATCCAAGCCTCACGCACCACCCCAGCACACACACCATCCCAGTCTCACGCACCATCCCTGCACACACACCATCCCAGCACACGCACCATCCCAGCCTCACGCACCATCCCAGCACACACACCATCCAAGCCTCACGCACCATCCCAGCCACACACACCATCCCAGCCTCACGCACCATCCCAGCCTCACGCACCATCCCAGCACACACACCATCCAAGCCTCACGCACCATCCCAGCACACACACCATCCCAGTCTCACGCACCATCCCTGCACACACACCATCCCATCACACGCACCATCCCAGCCTCACGCACCATCCCAGCACACACGCACCATCCCAGCACACGCACCATCCCAGCCTCACGCACCATCCCAGCACACGCACCATCCCAGCCTCACGCACCATCCCAGCACACACACCATCCCAGCACACGCACCATCCCAGTCTCACGCACCATCCCAGCACACACACCATCCCAGACTCACACACCATCCCAGCACACACACCATCCCAGCCTCACACACCATCCCAGCACACACACCATCCCAGCACACACACCATCCCAGCACACGCACCATCCCAGCCTCACGCACCATCCCAGCACACACACCATCCCAGACTCACACACCATCCCAGCACACACAGCATCCCAGCACACACACCATCCCAGCCTCACACACCATCCCAGCACACACACCATCCCAGCCTCACGCACCATTCCCAGCCTCACGCACCATCCCAGCCTCACGCACCATCCCATCCACACACACCATACCAGCCACACACATCATCTCAGCCACACGCACCATCCCAGCCACACACACCATCCCAGCCACACGCACCATCTCAGCCACACGCACCATCCCAGCCACACGCACCATCCCAGACACACACCATCGCAGCACACGCACCATCCCAGCCTCACACACCATCCCAGCCACACGCACCATCCCAGCCTCACGCACCATCCCAGCCTCACGCACCATCCCAGCCACACGCACCATCCCAGCCACACGCATCATCTCAGCCACACGCACCATCCCAGCCACACACACCATCCCAGCCACACGCACCATCTCAGCCACACGCACCATCGCAGCACACGCACCATCCCAGCCTCACGCACCATCGCAGCACACGCACCATCCCAGCCTCACGCACCATCCCAGCCACACGCACCATCCCAGCCTCACGCACCATCCCAGCCACACGCAACATCTCAGCCACACACACCATCCCATCACACACACCATCCCAGCCACACGCACCATCCCAGCCACACGCACCATCCCAGCCACAGACACCATTCCAGCCTCACACACCATCGCAGCACACGCACCATCCCAGCCTCACGCACCATCCCAGCTACACGCACCATCCCAGCCTCACGCACCATCCCAGCCACACACACTATCCCAGCTTCACGCACCATCCCAGCCACACGCAGCATCCCAGCCTCACACACCATCCCAGCACACACACCATCCCAGCCTCACACACCATCCCAGCCACACGCACCATCTCAGCCACACGCACCATCCCAGCCTCACACACCATCCCAGCACACACACCATCCCAGCCTCACGCACCATCCCAGCACACACACCATCCCAGCTTCACGCACCATCCCAGCCTCACGCACCATCTCAGCCACACGCACCATCCCAGCCTCACACACCATCCCAGCACACACACCATCCCAGCCTCACGCACCATCCCAGCCACACACACCATCCCAGCACACACACCATCCCAGCACACACGCACCATCGCAGCACACACACCATCCCAGCACACGCACCATCCCAGCACACACGCACCATCGCAGCACACGCACCATCCCAGCCACACACACCATCCCAGCCTCACGCACCATCCCAGCACACGCACCATCCCAGCACACGCACCATCCCAGCACACACACCATCCCAGCACACGCACCATCCCAGCCACACACACCATCGCAGCCTCACGCACCATCCCAGCCTCACGCACCATCCCAGCACACGCACCATCCCAGCCACACGCACCATCCCAGCCTCACACACCATCCCAGCACACACACCATCCCAGCCACACACACCATCCCAGCACACGCACCATCCCAGCCACACGCACCATCCCAGCCTCACACACCATCCCAGCCACACACAGCATCCCAGCCACACGCACCATCTCAGCCACACGCACCATCCCAGCCTCACACACCATCCCAGCCTCACACACCATCCCAGCCACACACACCATCCCAGCCACACGCACCATCCCAGCATCACACACCATCCCAGCAACACGCACCATCCCAGCCTCACGCACCATCCCAGCCTCACACACCATCCCAGCCACACACACCATCCCAGCCACACACACCATCCCAGCCACACGCACCATCCCAGCCTCACGCACCATCCCAGCCACACACACCATCCCAGCACACGCACCATCCCAGCACACACACCATCCCAGTCTCACGCACCATCCCTGCACACACACCATCCCAGCAGACGCACCATCCCAGCCTCACGCACCATCCCAGCACACACGCACCATCCCAGCACACGCACCATCCCAGCCACACACACCATCCCAGCCTCACGCACCATCCCAGCACACGCACCATCCCAGCCTCACGCACCATCCCAGCCACACGCACCATCCCAGCCTCACGCACCATCCCAGCCACACGCACCATCTCAGCCACTCACACCATCCCAGCACACACACACCATCCCAGCCACACGCACCATCCCAGCCACACGCACCATCCCAGCCTCACGCACCATCCCAGCACACACACCATCCCAGCCACACGCACCATCTCAGCCACACGCACCATCCCAGCCACACGCACCATCTCAGCCACACGCACCATCCCAGCCACACGCACCATCTCAGCCACACGCACCATCCCAGCACACACACCATCCCAGCCTCACACTCCATTCCAGACACACGCACCATCTCAGCCACACACACCATCCCAGCACACGCACCATCCCAGCATCACACACCATCCCAGCCACACGCACCATCCCAGCCACACGCACCATCCCAGCACACACACCATCCCAGCCACACGCACCATCCCAGCCACATTAACCATCCCAGCCTCACACACCATCTCAGCCACACACACCATCCCAGCCTCACACACCATCCCAGCCTCACACACCATCCCAGCCACACGCACCATCCCAGCTTCAGGCACCATCCCTGCCACACGCACCATCCCAGCCTCAGACACCATACCAGCACACACACCATCCCAGCTTCAGGCACCATCCCGGCCACACGCACCATCCCAGCACACACACCATCCCAGCTTCACGCACCATCCCAGCTTCACGCACCATCCCAGCCTCACACACCATCCCAGCCTCACACACCATCCCAGCACACACACCATCCCAGCCTCACGCACCATCCCAGCCACACACACCATCCCAGCCTCACGCACCATCCCAGCACACACACCATCCAAGCCTCACGCACCATCCCAGCACACACACCATCCCAGTCTCACGCACCATCCCTGCACACACACCATCCCAGCACACGCACCATCCCAGCCTCACGCACCATCCCAGCACACACGCACCATCCCAGCACACGCACCATCCCAGCCACACACACCATCCCAGCCTCACGCACCATCCCAGCACACACACCATCCCAGCACACGCACCATCCCAGCACACACACCATCCCAGTCTCACGCACCATCCCTGCACACACACCATCCCAGCACACGCACGAGCCCAGCCTCACGCACCATCCCAGCACACACGCACCATCCCAGCACACGCACCATCCCAGCCACACACACCATCCCAGCCTCACGCACCATCCCAGCACACACACCATCCCAGCACACGCACCATCCCAGCCTCACGCACCATCCCAGCACACACACCATCCCAGCACACGCACCATCCCAGCCTCACGCACCATCCCAGCACACACACCATCCCAGACTCACACACCATCCCAGACTCACACACCATCCCAGCACACACACCATCCCAGCCTCACACACCATCCCAGCACACACACCATCCCAGCCTCACACACCATCCCAGCACACGCACCATCCCAGCCTCACGCACCATCCCAGCACACACACCATCCCAGCCCTCGCACCATCCCAGCCTCACGCACCATCCCAGCCACACGCACCATCCCAGCACACGCACCATCCCAGCCTCACGCACCATCCCAGCCACAGACACCATTCCAGCCTCACACACCATCGCAGCACACGCACCATCCCAGCCTCACGCACCATCCCAGCCTCACGCACCATCCCAGCCACACGCAACATCTCAGCCACACACACCATCCCAGCACACACACCATCCCAGCCACACGCACCATCCCAGCCACAGACACCATTCCAGCCTCACACACCATCCCAGCCACACGCACCATCCCAGCCTCACGCACCATCCCAGCCTCACGCACCATCCCAGCCACACACACTATCCCAGCCACACGCACCATCCCAGCACACACACCATCCCAGCCTCACACTCCATTCCAGACACACACACCATCCCAGCCACACGCACCATCCCAGCCACACGCACCATCCCAGCCACACACACTATCCCAGCCACACGCACCATCCCAGCACACACACCATCCCAGCCACACGCACCATCTCAGCCACACGCACCATCCCAGCCACACGCACCATCCCACACACACTATCCCAGCCACACGCACCATCCCAGCACACACACCATCCCAGCCTCACGCACCATCTCAGCCACACGCACCATCTCAGCCACACGCACCATCCCAGCCACACACACTATCCCAGCACACACACCATCCCAGCCACACGCACCATCCCAGCCACACGCACCATCTCAGCCACACGCACCATCCCAGCCACACGCACCATCTCAGCCACACGCACCATCCCAGCCACACGCACCATCCCAGCCACACGCACCATCCCAGCCACACACACCATCCCAGCCTCACACTCCATTCCAGACACACGCACCATCCCAGCCACACACACCATCTCAGCCACACGCACCATCCCAGCACACACACCATCCCAGCATCACACACCATCCCAGCCACACGCACCATCCCAGCCACATTAACCATCCCAGCCTCACACACCATCTCAGCCACACGCACCATCCCAGCCACACACACTATCCCAGCTTCACGCACCATCCCAGCCACACGCACCATCCCACCCTCACAAACCATCCCAGCACACACACCATCCAAGCCTCACACACCATCTCAGCCACACGCACCATCCCAGCCACACACACTATCCCAGCTTCACGCACCATCCCAGCACACGCACCATCCCAGCCTCACACACCATCCCAGCACACACACCATCCCAGCCACACACACTATCCCAGCTTCACGCACCATCCCAGCCACACGCACCATCCCAGCCTCACACACCATATCAGCACACACACCATCCCAGCTTCACGCACCATCCCAGCCACATGCACCATCTCAGCCACACACACCATCCCAGCCTCACACACCATCCCAGCCTCACGCACCATCCCAGCACACACACCATCCAAGCCTCACGCACCATCCCAGCACACACACCATCCCAGTCTCACGCACCATCCCTGCACACACACCATCCCAGCACACGCACCATCCCAGCCTCACGCACCATCCCAGCACACACACCATCCAAGCCTCACGCACCATCCCAGCCACACACACCATCCCAGCCTCACGCTCCATCCCAGCACACACACCATCCAAGCCTCACGCACCATCCCAGCAAACACACACCATCCCAGTCTCACGCACCATCCCTGCACACACACCATCCCAGCACACGCACCATCCCAGCCTCACGCACCATCCCAGCACACACGCACCATCCCAGCACACGCACCATCCCAGCCACACACACCATCCCAGCCTCACGCACCATCCAAGCCTCACGCACCATCCCAGCCACACACACCATCCCAGTCTCACGCACCATCCCTGCACACACACCATCCCAGCACACGCACCATCCCAGCACACACACCATCCCAGTCTCACGCACCATCCCTGCACACACACCATCCCAGCCTCACGCACCATCCCAGCCTCACGCACCATCCCAGCACACACGCACCATCCCAGCACACGCACCATCCCAGCCACACACACCATCCCAGCCTCACGCACCATCCCAGCACACGCACCATCCCAGCCTCACGCACCATCCCAGCACACACACCATCCCAGCACACGCACCATCCCAGTCTCACGCACCATCCCAGCACACACACCATCCCAGACTCACACACCATCCCAGCACACACAACATCCCAGCACACACACCATCCCAGCCTCACACACCATCCCAGCACACACACCATCCCAGCACACGCACCATCCCAGCCTCACGCACCATCCCAGCACACACACCATCCCAGACTCACACACCATCCCAGCACACACACCATCCCAGCACACACACCATCCCAGCCTCACACACCATCCCAGCACACACACCATCCCAGCCTCACGCACCATCCCAGCCTCACGCACCATCCCAGCCTCACGCACCATCCCATCCACACACACCATACCAGCCACACACATCATCTCAGCCACACGCACCATCCCAGCCACACACACCATCCCAGCCACACGCACCATCTCAGCCACACACACCATCCCAGCACACACACCATCCCAGCCACACGCACCATCCCAGCACACACACCATCCCAGCCACACGCACCATCCCAGCACACACACCATCGCAGCACACGCACCATCCCAGCCTCACACACCATCGCAGCACACGCACCATCCCAGCCTCACGCACCATCCCAGCCACACGCACCAGCCCAGCCTCACGCACCATCCCAGCCACACGCACCATCCCAGCCACACGCAACATCTCAGCCACACACACCATCCCAGCACACACACCATCCCAGCCACACGCACCATCCCAGCCACACGCACCATCCCAGCACACACACCATCCCAGCCACACGCACCATCCCAGCCACAGACACCATTCCAGCCTCACACACCATCGCAGCACACGCACCATCCCAGCCTCACGCACCATCCCAGCTACACGCACCATCCCAGCCTCACGCACCATCCCAGCCACATGCACCATTCCAGCCTCACGCACCATCCCAGCACACACACCATCCCAGCTTCACGCACCATCCCAGCCACACGCACCATCTCAGCCACACGCACCATCCCAGCCTCACACACCATCCCAGCACACACACCATCCCAGCCTCACGCACCATCCCAGCCACACACACCATCCCAGCCTCACGCACCATCCCAGCACACACACCATCCAAGCCTCACGCACCATCCAAGCACACACACCATCCCAGCACACACGCACCATCGCAGCACACACACCATCCCAGCACACGCACCATCCCAGCACACACGCACCATCGCAGCACACGCACCATCCCAGCCACACACACCATCCCAGCCACACACACCATCCCAGCCTCAAACACCATCCCAGCACACGCACCATCCCAGCACACGCACCATCCCAGCACACGCACCATCCCAGCCTCACGCACCATCCCAGCACACACACCATCCCAGCACACGCACCATCGCAGCCTCACGCACCATCGCAGCCTCACGCACCATCTCAGCCTCACGCACCATCCCAGCACACGCACCATCCCAGCCACACGCACCATCCCAGCCTCACACACCATCCCAGCACACACACCATCCCAGCCACACACACCATCCCAGACTCACGCACCATCCCAGCACACGCACCATCCCAGCCACACGCACCATCCCAGCCTCACACACCATCCCAGCCACACACAGCATCCCAGCCACACGCACCATCTCAGCCACACGCACCATCCCAGCCCCACACACCATCCCAGCCACACACAGCATCTCAGCCACACACACCATCCCAGCCACACACACCATCCCAGCATCACGCACCATCCCAGCAACACGCACCATCCCAGCCTCACGCACCATCCCAGCCTCACACACCATCCCAGCCACACACACCATCCCAGCCACACGCACCATCCCAGCCTCACGCACCATTCCAGCCACACACACCATCCCAGCACACGCACCATCCCAGCACACACACCATCCCAGTCTCACGCACCATCCCTGCACACACACCATCCCAGCACACGCACCATCCCAGCCTCACGCACCATCCCAGCACACACGCACCATCCCAGCACACGCACCATCCCAGCCACACACACCATCCCAGCCTCACGCACCATCCCAGCACACGGACCATCCCAGCCTCACGCACCATCCCAGCCACACGCACCATCCCAGCCTCACGCACCATCCCAGCCACACGCACCATCTCAGCCACTCACACCATCCCAGCACACACACCATCCCAGCCACATGCACCATCCCAGCCACACGCACCATCCCAGCCTCACGCACCATCCCAGCACACACACCATCCCAGCCACACGCACCATCTTAGCCACACGCACCATCCCAGCCACACGCACCATCTCAGCCACACGCACCATCCCAGCCACACGCACCATCTCAGCCACACGCACCATCCCAGCACACACACCATCCCAGCCTCACACTCCATTCCAGACACACGCACCATCCCAGCCACACACACCATCTCAGCCACACGCACCATCCCAGCACACACACCATCCCAGCATCACACACCATCCCAGCCACACGCACCATCCCAGCCACACGCACCATCCCAGCAGACACACCATCCCAGCCACACGCACCATCCCAGCCACATTAACCATCCCAGCCTCACACACCATCTCAGCCACACACACCATCCCAGCCTCACACACCATCCCAGCCTCACACACCATCCCAGCCACACGCACCATCCCAGCTTCAGGCACCATCCCAGCCACACGCACCATCCCAGCCACATTAACCATCCCAGCCTCACACACCATCTCAGCCACACACACCATCCCAGCCTCACACACCATCCCAGCCTCACACACCATCCCAGCCACACACACCATCCCAGCTTCAGGCACCATCCCAGCCACACGCACCAGCTCAGCCACACGCACCATCCCAGCACACACACCATCCCAGCTTCACGCACCATCCCAGCCTCACACACCATCCCAGCCTCACACACCATCCCAGCACACACACAATCCCAGCCTCACGCACCATCCCAGCACACACACCATCCCAGTCTCACGCACCATCCCTGCACACACACCATCCCAGCACACGCACCATCCCAGCCTCACGCACCATCCCAGCACACACGCACCATCCCAGCACACGCACCATCCCAGCCACACACACCATCCCAGCCTCACGCACCATTCCAGCACACACACCATCCCAGCACACGCACC
This sequence comes from Scyliorhinus torazame, assembly GCF_047496885.1. NCBI lineage: Eukaryota > Metazoa > Chordata > Chondrichthyes > Carcharhiniformes > Scyliorhinidae > Scyliorhinus > Scyliorhinus torazame. Next base: position 50,887,737 of record NC_092727.1, read on the forward strand.
ATCCCAGCACACACACCATCCCAGTCTCACGCACCATCCCTGCACACACACCATCCCAGCACACGCACGATCCCAGCCTCACGCACCATCCCAGCACACACGCACCATCCCAGCACACGCACCATCCCAGCCACACACACCATCCCAGCCTCACGCACCATCCCAGCACACACACCATCCCAGCACACGCACCATCCCAGCCTCACGCACCATCCCAGCACACACACCATCCCAGCACACGCACCATCCCAGCCTCACGCACCATCCCAGCACACACACCATCCCAGACTCACACACCATCCCAGCACACACACCATCCCAGCACACACACCATCCCAGCCTCACACACCATCCCAGCCTCACACACCATCCCAGCACACGCACCATCCCAGCCTCACGCACCATCCCAGCACACACACCAACCCAGCCCTCGCACCATCCCAGCCTCACGCACCATCCCATCCACACACACCATACCAGCCACACACATCATCTCAGCCACACGCACCATCCAGCCACACGCACCATCCCAGCACACGCACCATCCCAGCCACACGCACCATCCCAGCCACAGACACCATTCCAGCCTCACACACCATCGCAGCACACGCACCATCCCAGCCTCACGCACCATCCCAGCCACACGCAACATCTCAGCCACACACACCGTCCCAGCACACACACCATCCCAGCCACACGCACCATCCCAGCCACACGCACCATCCCAGCCACAGACACCATTCCAGCCTCACGCACCATCCCAGCCACACGCACCATCCCAGCCACACGCACCATCCCAGCACACACACCATCCCAGCCACACGCACCATCCCAGCCACAGACACCATTCCAGCCTCACACACCATCGCAGCACACGCACCATCCCAGCCTCACGCACCATCCCAGCTACACGCACCATCCCAGCCTCACGCACCATCCCAGCCAGACGCACCATCCCAGCCACAGACACCATTCCAGCCTCACGCACCATCCCAGCCACACACACTATCCCAGCTTCACGCATCATCCCAGCCACACGCACCATCTCAGCCACACGCACCATCCCAGCACACACACCATCCCAGCCTCACGCACCATCCCAGCACACACACCATCCCAGCTTCACGCACCATCCCAGCCACACGCACCATCTCAGCCACACGCACCATCCCAGCCTCACACACCATCCCAGCACACACACCATCCCAGCCTCACGCACCATCCCAGCCACACACACCATCCCAGCCTCACGCACCATCCCAGCACACACACCATCCAAGCCTCACGCACCATCCCAGCACACACACCATCCCAGCACACACGCACCATCGCAGCGCACACACCATCCCAGCACACGCACCATCCCAGCACACACGCACCATCGCAGCACACGCACCATCCCATCCACACACACCATCCCAGCCTCACGCACCATCCCAGCACACGCACCATCCCAGCACACGCACCATCCCAGCCTCACGCACCATCCCAGCACACACACCATTCCAGTACACGCACCATCCCAGCCTCACACACCATCGCAGACTCACGCACCATCCCAGCCTCACGCACCATCCCAGCACACACACCATCCCAGCCACACACACCATCCCAGCCTCACGCACCATCCCAGCACACGCACCATCCCAGCCACAGGCACCATCCCAGCCTCACACACCATCCCAGCCACACACAGCATCCCAGCCACACGCACCATCCCAGCCTCAGACACCATCCCAGCCACACACAGCATCTCAGCCACACACACCATCCCAGCCACACACAGCATCTCAGCCACACACACCATCCCAGCCACACGCACCATCCCAGCCTCATGCACCATCCCAACCTCACGCACCACCCCAGCCACACGCACCATCCCAGCCACACAGACCATCCCAGCCACACGCACCACCCCAGCCACACGCACCATCCCAACCTAACGCACCACCCCAGCCACACACACCATCCCAGCCACACGCACCATCCCAGCCATACGTCCATCCCAGCACACGCACCATCCCAGCCTCACGCACCATCCCAGCCACACGCACCATCCCAAACACACGCACCATCCCAGCCTCACGCACCATCCCAGCCTCACACACCATCCCAGCACACACACCATCCCAGCCTCACACACCATCCCAGCCACACACACCATCCCAGCCACACGCACCATCCCAGCCTCACACACCATCCCAGCCACACGCACCATCCCAGCCACACACACCATCCCAGCCTCACGCACCATCCCAGCACACGCACCATCCCAGCCCACGCACCATCCCAGCACACACACCATCCCAGCCTCACACACCATCCCAGCCACACACACCATCCCAGCCTCACGCACCATCCCAGCCTCACGCACCATCCCAGCACACACACCATCCCAGCACACACACCATCCCAGCACACGCACCATCCCAGCACACACACCATCCCATCCTCACGCACCATCCCAGCCTCACGCACCATCCCAGCACACACACCATCCCAGCCTCACACACCATCCCAGCACACGCACCATCCCAGCCTCACGCACAATCCCAGCACACACACCATCCCAGCCTCACACACCATCCCAGCCACACGCAACATCCCAGCCTCACGCACCATCCCAGCACACACACCATCCCAGCCTCACACACCATACCAGCCACACACATCATCTCAGCCACACACACCATCCCAGCCACACGCACCATCTCAGCCACTCACACCATCCCAGCACACACACCATCCCAGCCACACGCACCATCCCAGCCACACGCACCATCCCAGCCTCACGCACCATCCCAGCCACACACACCATCCCAGCCTCACGCACCATCCCAGCACACACACCATCCAAGCCTCACGCACCATCCCAGCACACACACCATCCCAGCACACACGCACCATCGCAGCGCACACACCATCCCAGCACACGCACCATCCCAGCACACACGCACCATCGCAGCACACGCACCATCCCAGCCACACACACCATCCCAGCCTCACGCACCATCCCAGCACACGCACCATCCCAGCACACGCACCATCCCAGCCTCACGCACCATCCCAGCACACACACCATCCCAGCACACGCACCATCCCAGCCTCACACACCATCGCAGCCTCACGCACCATCCCAGCCTCACGCACCATCTCAGCCACACGCACCATCCCAGCACACACACCATCCCAGCCTCACACTCCATTCCAGACACACACACCATCCCAGCCACACGCACCATCTCAGCCACACGCACCATCCCAGCCACACGCACCATCTCAGCCACACGCACCATCCCAGCACACACACCATCCCAGCCACACGCACCATCCCAGCACACACACCATCCCAGCCTCACACTCCATTCCAGACACACGCACCATCCCAGCCACACACACCATCTCAGCCACACGCACCATCCCAGCACACACACCATCCCAGCATCACACACCATCCCAGCCACACGCACCATCCCAGCCACACGCACCATCCCAGCCACATTAACCATCCCAGCCTCACACACCATCTCAGCCACACGCACCATCCCAGCCACACACACTATCCCAGCCACACGCACCATCCCAGCACACACACCATCCCAGCCTCACACTCCATTCCAGACACACACACCATCCCAGCCACACGCACCATCCCAGCCACACGCACCATCCCAGCCACACACACTATCCCAGCACACACACCATCCCAGCCACACGCACCATCTCAGCCACACGCACCATCCCAGCCACACGCACCATCCCAGCCACACACACTATCCCAGCCACACGCACCATCCCAGCACACACACCATCCCAGCCTCACGCACCATCTCAGCCACACGCACCATCTCAGCCACACGCACCATCCCAGCCACACACACTATCCCAGCCACACGCACCATCCCAGCACACACACCATCCCAGCCACACGCACCATCCCAGCCACACGCACCATCTCAGCCACACGCACCATCCCAGCCACACGCACCATCCCAGCCACACGCACCATCTCAGCCACACGCACCATCCCAGCCACACGCACCATCCCAGCACACACACCATTCCAGACACACGCACCATCCCAGCCACACACACCATCTCAGCCACACGCACCATCCCAGCACACACACCATCCCAGCATCACACACCATCCCAGCCACACGCACCATCCCAGCCACATTAACCATCCCAGCCTCACACACCATCTCAGCCACACGCACCATCCCAGCCACACACACTATCCCAGCTTCACGCACCATCCCAGCCACACGCACCATCCCAGCCTCACAAACCATCCCAGCACACACACCATCCAAGCCTCACACACCATCTCAGCCACACGCACCATCCCAGCCACACACACTATCCCAGCTTCACGCACCATCCCAGCACACGCACCATCCCAGCCTCACACACCATCCCAGCACACACACCATCCCAGCCACACACACTATCCCAGCTTCACGCACCATCCCAGCCACACGCACCATCCCAGCCTCACACACCATACCAGCACACACACCATCCCAGCTTCACGCACCATCCCAGCCACATGCACCATCTCAGCCACACACACCATCCCAGCCTCACACACCATCCCAGCCTCACGCACCATCCCAGCACACACACCATCCAAGCCTCACGCACCATCCCAGCACACACACCATCCCAGTCTCACGCACCATCCCTGCACACACACCATCCCAGCACACGCACCATCCCAGCCTCACGCACCATCCCAGCACACACACCATCCAAGCCTCACGCACCATCCCAGCCACACACACCATCCCAGCCTCACGCACCATCCCAGCACACACACCATCCAAGCCTCACGCACCATCCCAGCACACACACCATCCCAGTCTCACGCACCATCCCTGCACACACACCATCCCAGCACACGCACCATCCCAGCCTCACGCACCATCCCAGCACACACGCACCATCCCAGCACACGCACCATCCCAGCCACACACACCATCCCAGCCTCACGCACCATCCCAGCACACGCACCATCCCAGCCTCACGCACCATCCCAGCACACACACCATCCCAGCACACGCACCATCCCAGTCTCACGCACCATCCCAGCACACACACCATCCCAGACTCACACACCATCCCAGCACACACACCATCCCAGCACACACACCATCCCAGCCTCACACACCATCCCAGCACACACACCATCCCAGCACACACACCATCCCAGCACACGCACCATCCCAGCCTCACGCACCATCCCAGCACACACACCATCCCAGACTCACACACCATCCCAGCACACACACCATCCCAGCACACACACCATCCCAGCCTCACACACCATCCCAGCACACACACCATCCCAGCCTCTCGCACCATCCCAGCCTCACGCACCATCCCAGCCTCACGCACCATCCCATCCACACACACCATACCAGCCACACACATCATCTCAGCCGCACGCACCATCCCAGCCACACACACCATCCCAGCCACACGCACCATCTCAGCCACACACACCATCCCAGCACACACACCATCCCAGCCACACGCACCATCCCAGCACACACAACATCCCAGCCACACGCACCATCCCAGCACACACACCATCGCAGCACACGCACCATCCCAGCCTCACGCACCATCCCAGCACACACACCATCCCAGCACACGCACCATCCCAGCCTCACGCACCATCCCAGCACACACACCATCCCAGACTCACACCCCATCCCAGCACACACACCATCCCAGCACACACACCATCCCAGCACACACACCATCCCAGCCTCACACACCATCCCAGCACACACACCATCCCAGCCTCACGCACCATCCCAGCCACACGCACCATCCCAGCCACACGCACCATCCCATCCACACACACCATACCAGCCACACACATCATCTCAGCCGCACGCACCATCCCAGCCACACACACCATCCCAGCCACACGCACCATCTCAGCCACACACACCATCCCAGCACACACACCATCCCAGCCACACGCACCATCCCAGCACACACACCATCCCAGCCACACGCACCATCCCAGCACACACACCATCGCAGCACACGCACCATCCCAGCCTCACGCACCATCCCAGCACACACACCATCCCAGCACACGCACCATCCCAGCCTCACGCACCATCCCAGCACACACACCATCCCAGCCTCACGCACCATCCCATCCACACACACCATACCAGCCACACACATCATCTCAGCCACACGCACCATCTCAGCCACACGCACCATCCCAGCCACACGCACCATCCCAGCCACACGCACCATCCCAGCCTCACGCACCATCCCAGCCACACACACCATCGCAGCACACGCACCATCCCAGCCTCACGCACCATCCCAGCCTCACGCACCATCCCAGCCACACGCAACATCTCAGCCACACACACCATCCCAGCACACACACCATCCCAGCCACACGCACCATCCCAGCCACACGCACCATCCCAGCCACAGACACCATTCCAGCCTCACACACCATCCCAGCCACACGCACCATCCCAGCCACACACACCATCCCAGCCACACGCACCATCCCAGCCACAGACACCATTCCAGCCTCACACACCATCGCAGCACACGCACCATCCCAGCCTCACGCACCATCCCAGCCACACGCACCATCCCAGCCACACGCACCATCTCAGCCACACGCACCATCCCAGCACACACACCATCCCAGCCACACGCACCATCCCAGCACACACACCATCCCAGCCTCACACTCCATTCCAGACACACGCACCATCCCAGCCACACACACCATCTCAGCCACACGCACCATCCCAGCACACACACCATCCCAGCATCACACACCATCCCAGCCACACGCACCATCCCAGCCACATTAACCATCCCAGCCTCACACACCATCTCAGCCACACGCACCATCCCAGCCACACACACTATCCCAGCCACACGCACCATCCCAGCACACACACCATCCCAGCCACACGCACCATCCCAGCCACACGCACCATCTCAGCCACACGCACCATCTCAGCCACACGCACCATCTCAGCCACACGCACCATCCCAGCCACACGCACCATCCCAGCCACACGCACCATCTCAGCCACACGCACCATCCCAGCCACACGCACCATCCCAGCACACACACCATCCCAGCCACAAGCACCATCCCAGCACACACACCATCCCAGCCTCACACTCCATTCCAGACACACGCACCATCCCAGCCACACACACCATCTCAGCCACACGCACCATCCCAGCACACACACCATCCCAGCATCACACACCATCCCAGCCACACGCACCATCCCAGCCACATTAACCATCCCAGCCTCACACACCATCTCAGCCACACGCACCATCCCAGCCACACACACTATCCCAGCTTCACGCACCATCCCAGCCACACGCACCATCCCAGCCTCACAAACCATCCCAGCACACACACCATCCAAGCCTCACACACCATCTCAGCCACACGCACCATCCCAGCCACACACACTATCCCAGCTTCACGCACCATCCCAGCACACGCACCATCCCAGCCTCACACACCATCCCAGCACACACACCATCCCAGCCACACACACTATCCCAGCTTCACGCACCATCCCAGCCACACGCACCATCCCAGCCTCACACACCATACCAGCACACACACCATCCCAGCTTCACGCACCATCCCAGCCACATGCACCATCTCAGCCACACACACCATCCCAGCCTCACACACGATCCCAGCCTCACGCACCATCCCAGCACACACACCATCCAAGCCTCACGCACCATCCCAGCACACACACCATCCCAGTCTCACGCACCATCCCTGCACACACACCATCCCAGCACACGCACCATCCCAGCCTCACGCACCATCCCAGCACACACACCATCCAAGCCTCACGCACCATCCCAGCCACACACACCATCCCAGCCTCACGCACCATCCCAGCACACACACCATCCAAGCCTCACGCACCATCCCAGCACACACACCATCCCAGTCTCACGCACCATCCCTGCACACACACCATCCCAGCACACGCACCATCCCAGCCTCACGCACCATCCCAGCACACACGCACCATCCCAGCACACGCACCATCCCAGCCACACACACCATCCCAGCACCACACACCATCCCAGCATCACACACCATCCCAGCCACACGCACCATCCCAGCCACATTAACCATCCCAGCCTCACACACCATCTCAGCCACACGCACCATCCCAGCCTCACGCACCATCCCAGCACACACGCACCATCCCAGCACACGCACCATCCCAGCCACACACACCATCCCAGCACCACACACCATCCCAGCATCACACACCATCCCAGCCACACGCACCATCCCAGCCACATTAACCATCCCAGCCTCACACACCATCTCAGCCACACGCACCATCCCAGCCACACGCACTATCCCAGCTTCACGCACCATCCCAGCACACGCACCATCCCAGCCTCACAAACCATCCCAGCACACACACCATCCAAGCCTCACACACCATCTCAGCCACACGCACCATCCCAGCCACACACACTATCCCAGCTTCACGCACCATCCCAGCACACGCACCATCCCAGCCTCACACACCATCCCAGCACACACACCATCCCAGCCACACACACTATCCCAGCTTCACGCACCATCCCAGCCACACGCACCATCCCAGCCTCACACACCATACCAGCACACACACCATCCCAGCTTCACGCACCATCCCAGCCACATGCACCATCTCAGCCACACACACCATCCCAGCCTCACACACGATCCCAGCCTCACGCACCATCCCAGCACACACACCATCCAAGCCTCACGCACCATCCCAGCACACACACCATCCCAGTCTCACGCACCATCCCTGCACACACACCATCCCAGCACACGCACCATCCCAGCCTCACGCACCATCCCAGCACACACACCATCCAAGCCTCACGCACCATCCCAGCCACACACACCATCCCAGCCTCACGCACCATCCCAGCACACGCACCATCCCAGCCTCACGCACCATCCCAGCACACACACCATCCCAGCACACGCACCATCCCAGTCTCACGCACCATCCCAGCACACACACCATCCCAGACTCACACACCATCCCAGCACACACACCATCCCAGCACACACACCATCCCAGCCTCACACACCATCCCAGCACACACACCATCCAAGCCTCACGCACCATCCCAGCACACACACCATCCCAGTCTCACGCACCATCCCTGCACACACACCATCCCAGCACACGCACCATCCCAGCCTCACGCACCATCCCAGCACACACGCACCATCCCAGCACACGCACCATCCCAGCCACACACACCATCCCAGCCTCACGCACCATCCCAGCACACGCACCATCCCAGCCTCACGCACCATCCCAGCACACACACCATCCCAGCACACGCACCATCCCAGTCTCACGCACCATCCCAGCACACACACCATCCCAGACTCACACACCATCCCAGCACACACACCATCCCAGCACACACACCATCCCAGCCTCACACACCATCCCAGCACACACACCATCCCAGCACACACACCATCCCAGCACACGCACCATCCCAGCCTCACGCACCATCCCAGCACGCACACCATCCCAGACTCACACACCATCCCAGCACACACACCATCCCAGCACACACACCATCCCAGCCTCACACACCATCCCAGCACACACACCATCCCAGCCTCACGCACCATCCCAGCCTCACGCACCATCCCAGCCTCACGCACCATCCCATCCACACACACCATACCAGCCACACACATCATCTCAGCCACACGCACCATCCCAGCCACACGCACCATCCCAGCCACACGCACCATCTCAGCCACACACACCATCCCAGCACACACACCATCCCAGCCACACGCACCATCCCAGCACACACACCATCCCAGCCACACGCACCATCCCAGCACAGACACCATCGCAGCACACGCACCATCCCAGCCTCACACACCATCGCAGCACACGCACCATCCCAGCCTCACGCACCATCCCAGCCACACGCACCATCCCAGCCTCACGCACCATCCCAGCCACACGCACCATCCCAGCCACACGCAACATCTCAGCCACACACACCATCCCAGCACACACACCATCCCAGCCACACGCACCATCCCAGCCACACGCACCATCCCAGCACACACACCATCCCAGCCACACGCACCATCCCAGCCACAGACACCATTCCAGCCTCACACACCATCGCAGCACACGCACCATCCCAGCCTCACGCACCATCCCAGCTACACGCACCATCCCAGCCTCACGCACCATCCCAGCCACATGCACCATTCCAGCCTCACGCACCATCCCAGCACACACACCATCCCAGCTTCACGCACCATCCCAGCCACCCGCACCATCTCAGCCACACGCACCATCCCAGCCTCACACACCATCCCAGCACACACACCATCCCAGCCTCACGCACCATCCCAGCCACACACACCATCCCAGCCTCACGCACCATCCCAGCACACACACCATCCAAGCCTCACGCACCATCCAAGCACACACACCATCCCAGCACACACGCACCATCGCAGCACACACACCATCCCAGCACACGCACCATCCCAGCACACACGCACCATCGCAGCACACGCACCATCCCAGCCACACACATCATCCCAGCCTCAAACACCATCCCAGCACACGCACCATCCCAGCACACGCACCATCCCAGCCTCACGCACCATCCCAGCACACACACCATCCCAGCACACGCACCATCGCAGCCTCACGCACCATCGCAGCCTCACGCACCATCCCAGCCTCACGCACCATCCCAGCCACACGCACCATCCCAGCCTCACACACCATCCCAGCACACACAGCATCTCAGCCACACACACCATCCCAGCCACACACACCATCCCAGCCACACGCACCATCCCAGCATCATGCACCATCCCAGCAACACGCACCATCCCAGCCTCACGCACCATCCCAGCCTCACACACCATCCCAGCCACACACACCATCCCAGCCACACGCACCATCCCAGCCACACGCACCATTCCAGCCACACACACCATCCCAGCACACGCACCATCCCAGCACACACACCATCCCAGTCTCACGCACCATCCCAGCACACGCACCATCCCAGCCTCACGCACCATCCCAGCCTCACGCACCATCCCAGCACACGCACCATCCCAGCCACACGCACCATCCCAGCCTCACGCACCATCCCAGCACACGGACCATCCCAGCCTCACGCACCATCCCAGCCACACGCACCATCCCAGCCTCACGCACCATCCCAGCCACACGCACCATCTCAGCCACTCACACCATCCCAGCACACACACCATCCCAGCCACACGCACCATCCCAGCCACACGCACCATCCCAGCCTCACGCACCATCCCAGCACACACACCATCCCAGCCACACGCACCATCTCAGCCACACGCACCATCCCAGCCACACGCACCATCTCAGCCACACGCACCATCCCAGCCACACGCACCATCCCAGCACACACACCATCCCAGCCTCACACTCCATTCCAGACACACGCACCATCCCAGCCACACACACCATCTCAGCCACACGCACCATCCCAGCACACACACCATCCCAGCATCACACACCATCCCAGCCACACGCACCATCCCAGCCACACGCACCATCCCAGCACACACACCATCCCAGCCACACGCACAATCCCAGCCACATTAACCATCCCAGCCTCACACACCATCTCAGCCACACACACCATCCCAGCCTCACACACCATCCCAGCCTCACACACCATCCCAGCCACACGCACCATCCCAGCTTCAGGCACCATCCCAGCCACACGCACCATCCCAGCCACATTAACCATCCCAGCCTCAAACACCATCTCAGCCACACACACCATCCCAGCCTCACACACCATCCCAGCCTCACACACCATCCCAGCCACACACACCATCCCAGCTTCAGGCACCATCCCAGCCACACGCACCAGCTCAGCCACACGCACCATCCCAGCACACACACCATCCCAGCTTCACGCACCATCCCAGCCTCACACACCATCCCAGCCTCACACACCATCCCAGCACACACACAATCCCAGCCTCACGCACCATCCCAGCACACACACCATCCCAGTCTCACGCACCATCCCTGCACACACACCATCCCAGCACACGCACCATCCCAGCCTCACGCACCATCCCAGCACACACGCACCATCCCAGCACACGCACCATCCCAGCCACACACACCATCCCAGCCTCACGCACCATCCCAGCACACACACCATCCCAGCACACGCACCATCCCAGCACACACACCATCCCAGTCTCACGCACCATCCCTGCACACACACCATCCCAGCACACGCACGATCCCAGCCTCACGCACCATCCCAGCACACACGCACCATCCCAGCACACGCACCATCCCAGCCACACACACCATCCCAGCCTCACGCACCATCCCAGCACACACACCATCCCAGCACACGCACCATCCCAGCCTCACGCACCATCCCAGCACACACACCATCCCAGCACACGCACCATCCCAGCCTCACGCACCATCCCAGCACACACACCATCCCAGACTCACACACCATCCCAGCACACACACCATCCCAGCACACACACCATCCCAGCCTCACACACCATCCCAGCACACACACCATCCCAGCCTCACACACCATCCCAGCACACGCACCATCCCAGCCTCACGCACCATCCCAGCACACACACCAACCCAGCCCTCGCACCATCCCAGCCTCACGCACCATCCCATCCAAACACACCATACCAGCCACACACATCATCTCAGCCACACGCACCATCCAGCCACACGCACCATCCCAGCCACACGCACCATCCCAGCACACGCACCATCCCAGCCACACGCACCATCCCAGCCACAGACACCATTCCAGCCTCACACACCATCGCAGCACACGCACCATCCCAGCCTCACGCACCATCCCAGCCTCACGCACCATCCCAGCCACACGCAACATCTCAGCCACACACACCGTCCCAGCACACACACCATCCCAGCCACACCCACCATCCCAGCCACACGCACCATCCCAGCCACAGACACCATTCCAGCCTCACACACCATCCCAGCCACACGCACCATCCCAGCCACACGCACCATCCCAGCCACACGCACCATCCCAGCACACACACCATCCCAGCCACACGCACCATCCCAGCCACAGACACCATTCCAGCCTCACACACCATCGCAGCACACGCACCATCCCAGCCTCACGCACCATCCCAGCTACACGCACCATCCCAGCCTCACGCACCATCCCAGCCAGACGCACCATCCCAGCCACAGACACCATTCCAGCCTCACGCACCATCCCAGCCACACACACTATCCCAGCTTCACGCACCATCCCAGCCACACGCACCATCTCAGCCACACGCACCATCCCAGCCTCACACACCATCCCAGCACACACACCATCCCAGCCTCACGCACCATCCCAGCACACACACCATCCCAGCTTCACGCACCATCCCAGCCACACGCACCATCTCAGCCACACGCACCATCCCAGCCTCACACACCATCCCAGCACACACACCATCCCAGCCTCACGCACCATCCCAGCCACACACACCATCCCAGCCTCACGCACCATCCCAGCACACACACCATCCAAGCCTCACGCACCATCCCAGCACACACACCATCCCAGCACACACGCACCATCGCAGCGCACACACCATCCCAGCACACGCACCATCCCAGCACACACGCACCATCGCAGCACACGCACCATCCCATCCACACACACCATCCCAGCCTCACGCACCATCCCAGCACACGCACCATCCCAGCACACGCACCATCCCAGCCTCACGCACCATCCCAGCACACGCACCATCCCAGCACACGCACCATCCCAGCCTCACACACCATCGCAGCCTCACGCACCATCCCAGCCTCACGCACCATCCCAGCACACACACCATCCCAGCCACACACACCATCCCAGCCTCACGCACCATCCCAGCACACGCACCATCCCAGCCACACGCACCATCCCAGCCTCACACACCATCCCAGCAACACACAGCATCCCAGCCACACGCACCATCCCAGCCTCAGACACCATCCCAGCCACACACAGCATCTCAGCCACACACACCATCCCAGCCACACACAGCATCTCAGCCACACACACCATCCCAGCCACACGCACCATCCCAGCCTCATGCACCATCCCAACCTCACGCACCACCCCAGCCACACGCACCATCCCAGCCACACAGACCATCCCAGCCACACGCACCATCCCAGCCACACGCACCATCCCAACCTAACGCACCACCCCAGCCACACACACCATCCCAGCCACACGCACCATCCCAGCCACAGACACCATTCCAGCCTCACGCACCATCGCAGCACACGCACCATCCCAGCCTCACGCACCATCCCAGCCTCACGCACCATCCCAGCCACACGCAACATCTCAGCCACACACACCGTCCCAGCACACACACCATCCCAGGCACACGCACCATCCCAGCCACACGCACCATCCCAGCCACAGACACCATTCCAGCCTCACACACCATCCCAGCCACACGCACCATCCCAGCCACACGCACAATCCCAGCCACACGCACCATCCCAGCACACACACCATCCCAGCCACACGCACCATCCCAGCCACAGACACCATTCCAGCCTCACGCACCATCCCAGCCTCACGCACCATCCCAGCTACACGCACCATCCCAGCCTCACGCACCATCCCAGCCAGACGCACCATCCCAGCCACAGACACCATTCCAGCCTCACGCACCATCCCAGCCACACACACTATCCCAGCTTCACGCACCATCCCAGCCACACGCACCATCTCAGCCACACGCACCATCCCAGCCTCACACACCATCCCAGCACACACACCATCCCAGCCTCACGCACCATCCCAGCACACACACCATCCCAGCTTCACGCACCATCCCAGCCACACGCACCATCTCAGCCACACGCACCATCCCAGCCTCACACACCATCCCAGCACACACACCATCCCAGCCTCACGCACCATCCCAGCCACACACACCATCCCAGCCTCACGCACCATCCCAGCACACACACCATCCAAGCCTCACGCACCATCCCAGCACACACACCATCCCAGCACACACGCACCATCGCAGCGCACACACCATCCCAGCACACGCACCATCCCAGCACACACGCACCATCGCAGCACACGCACCATCCCATCCACACACACCATCCCAGCCTCACGCACCATCCCAGCACACGCACCATCCCAGCACACGCACCATCCCAGCCTCACGCACCATCCCAGCACACACACCATCCCAGCACACGCACCATCCCAGCCTCACACACCATCGCAGCCTCACGCACCATCCCAGCCTCACGCACCATCCCAGCACACACACCATCCCAGCCTCACACACCATCCCAGCACACACACCATCCCAGCCTCACACACCATCCCAGCACACGCACCATCCCAGCCTCACGCACCATCCCAGCACACACACCAACCCAGCCCTCGCACCATCCCAGCCTCACGCACCATCCCATCCAAACACACCATACCAGCCACACACATCATCTCAGCCACACGCACCATCCAGCCACACGCACCATCCCAGCCACACGCACCATCCCAGCACACGCACCATCCCAGCCACACGCACCATCCCAGCCACAGACACCATTCCAGCCTCACACACCATCGCAGCACACGCACCATCCCAGCCTCACGCACCATCCCAGCCTCACGCACCATCCCAGCCACACGCAACATCTCAGCCACACACACCGTCCCAGCACACACACCATCCCAGCCACACCCACCATCCCAGCCACACGCACCATCCCAGCCACAGACACCATTCCAGCCTCACACACCATCCCAGCCACACGCACCATCCCAGCCACACGCACCATCCCAGCCACACGCACCATCCCAGCACACACACCATCCCAGCCACACGCACCATCCCAGCCACAGACACCATTCCAGCCTCACACACCATCGCAGCACACGCACCATCCCAGCCTCACGCACCATCCCAGCTACACGCACCATCCCAGCCTCACGCACCATCCCAGCCAGACGCACCATCCCAGCCACAGACACCATTCCAGCCTCACGCACCATCCCAGCCACACACACTATCCCAGCTTCACGCACCATCCCAGCCACACGCACCATCTCAGCCACACGCACCATCCCAGCCTCACACACCATCCCAGCACACACACCATCCCAGCCTCACGCACCATCCCAGCACACACACCATCCCAGCTTCACGCACCATCCCAGCCACACGCACCATCTCAGCCACACGCACCATCCCAGCCTCACACACCATCCCAGCACACACACCATCCCAGCCTCACGCACCATCCCAGCCACACACACCATCCCAGCCTCACGCACCATCCCAGCACACACACCATCCAAGCCTCACGCACCATCCCAGCACACACACCATCCCAGCACACACGCACCATCGCAGCGCACACACCATCCCAGCACACGCACCATCCCAGCACACACGCACCATCGCAGCACACGCACCATCCCATCCACACACACCATCCCAGCCTCACGCACCATCCCAGCACACGCACCATCCCAGCACACGCACCATCCCAGCCTCACGCACCATCCCAGCACACGCACCATCCCAGCACACGCACCATCCCAGCCTCACACACCATCGCAGCCTCACGCACCATCCCAGCCTCACGCACCATCCCAGCACACACACCATCCCAGCCACACACACCATCCCAGCCTCACGCACCATCCCAGCACACGCACCATCCCAGCCACACGCACCATCCCAGCCTCACACACCATCCCAGCAACACACAGCATCCCAGCCACACGCACCATCCCAGCCTCAGACACCATCCCAGCCACACACAGCATCTCAGCCACACACACCATCCCAGCCACACACAGCATCTCAGCCACACACACCATCCCAGCCACACGCACCATCCCAGCCTCATGCACCATCCCAACCTCACGCACCACCCCAGCCACACGCACCATCCCAGCCACACAGACCATCCCAGCCACACGCACCATCCCAGCCACACGCACCATCCCAACCTAACGCACCACCCCAGCCACACACACCATCCCAGCCACACGCACCATCCCAGCCACAGACACCATTCCAGCCTCACGCACCATCGCAGCACACGCACCATCCCAGCCTCACGCACCATCCCAGCCTCACGCACCATCCCAGCCACACGCAACATCTCAGCCACACACACCGTCCCAGCACACACACCATCCCAGGCACACGCACCATCCCAGCCACACGCACCATCCCAGCCACAGACACCATTCCAGCCTCACACACCATCCCAGCCACACGCACCATCCCAGCCACACGCACAATCCCAGCCACACGCACCATCCCAGCACACACACCATCCCAGCCACACGCACCATCCCAGCCACAGACACCATTCCAGCCTCACGCACCATCCCAGCCTCACGCACCATCCCAGCTACACGCACCATCCCAGCCTCACGCACCATCCCAGCCAGACGCACCATCCCAGCCACAGACACCATTCCAGCCTCACGCACCATCCCAGCCACACACACTATCCCAGCTTCACGCACCATCCCAGCCACACGCACCATCTCAGCCACACGCACCATCCCAGCCTCACACACCATCCCAGCACACACACCATCCCAGCCTCACGCACCATCCCAGCACACACACCATCCCAGCTTCACGCACCATCCCAGCCACACGCACCATCTCAGCCACACGCACCATCCCAGCCTCACACACCATCCCAGCACACACACCATCCCAGCCTCACGCACCATCCCAGCCACACACACCATCCCAGCCTCACGCACCATCCCAGCACACACACCATCCAAGCCTCACGCACCATCCCAGCACACACACCATCCCAGCACACACGCACCATCGCAGCGCACACACCATCCCAGCACACGCACCATCCCAGCACACACGCACCATCGCAGCACACGCACCATCCCATCCACACACACCATCCCAGCCTCACGCACCATCCCAGCACACGCACCATCCCAGCACACGCACCATCCCAGCCTCACGCACCATCCCAGCACACACACCATCCCAGCACACGCACCATCCCAGCCTCACACACCATCGCAGCCTCACGCACCATCCCAGCCTCACGCACCATCCCAGCACACACACCATCCCAGCCACACACACCATCCCAGCCTCACGCACCATCGCAGCACACGCACCATCCCAGCCACACGCACCATCCCAGCCTCACACACCATCCCAGCCACACACAGCATCCCAGCCACACGCACCATCCCAGCCTCAGACACCATCCCAGCCACACACAGCATCTCAGCCACACACACCATCCCAGCCACACGCACCATCCCAGCCTCATGCACCATCCCAACCTCACGCACCACCCCAGCCACACGCACCATCCCAGCCACACAGACCATCCCAGCCACACGCACCACCCCAGCCACACGCACCATCCCAACCTAACGCACCACCCCAGCCACACACACCATCCCAGCCACACGCACCATCCCAGCACACGTCCATCCCAGCACACGCACCATCCCAGCCACACGCACCATCCCAAACACACGCACCATCCCAGCCTCACGCACCATCCCAGCCTCACGCACCATCCCAGCACACACACCATCCCAGCCTCACACACCATCCCAGCCACACGCACCATCCCAGCCACACGCACCATCCCAGCCTCACACACCATCCCAGCCACACGCACCATCCCAGCCACACACACCATCCCAGCCTCACGCACCATCCCAGCACACGCACCATCCCAGCCCACGCACCATCCCAGCACACACACCATCCCAGCCTCACACACCATCCCAGCCACACACACCATCCCAGCCTCACGCACCATCCCAGCCTCACGCACCATCCCAGCACACACACCATCCCAGCACACACACCATCCCAGCACACGCACCATCCCAGCACACACACCATCCCATCCTCACGCACCATCCCAGCCTCACGCACCATCCCAGCACACACACCATCCCAGCCTCACACACCATCCCGGCACACGCACCATCCCAGCCTCACGCACCATCCCAGCACACACACCATCCCAGCCTCACACACCATCCCAGCCACACGCACCATCCCAGCCTCACGCACCATCCCAGCCACACGCAACATCCCAGCCTCACGCACCATCCCAGCACACACACCATCCCAGCCTCACACACCATACCAGCCACACACATCATCTCAGCCACACACACCATCCCAGCCACACGCACCATCTCAGCCACTCACACCATCCCAGCACACACACCATCCCAGCCACACGCACCATCCCAGCCACACGCACCATCCCAGCACACACACCATCCCAGCCACACGCACCATCCCAGCCACAGACACCATTCCAGCCTCACACACCATCGCAGCACACGCACCATCCCAGCCTCACGCACCATCCCAGCTACACGCACCATCCCAGCCTCACGCACCATCCCAGCCAGACGCACCATCCCAGCCACAGACACCATTCCAGCCTCACGCACCATCCCAGCCACACACACTATCCCAGCTTCACGCACCATCCCAGCCACACGCACCATCTCAGCCACACGCACCATCCCAGCCTCACACACCATCCCAGCACACACACCATCCCAGCCTCACGCACCATCCCAGCACACACACCATCCCAGCTTCACGCACCATCCCAGCCACACGCACCATCTCAGCCACACGCACCATCCCAGCCTCACACACCATCCCAGCACACACACCATCCCAGCCTCACGCACCATCCCAGCCACACACACCATCCCAGCCTCACGCACCATCCCAGCACACACACCATCCAAGCCTCACGCACCATCCCAGCACACACACCATCCCAGCACACACGCACCATCGCAGCGCACACACCATCCCAGCACACGCACCATCCCAGCACACACGCACCATCGCAGCACACGCACCATCCCATCCACACACACCATCCCAGCCTCACGCACCATCCCAGCACACGCACCATCCCAGCACACGCACCATCCCAGCCTCACGCACCATCCCAGCACACGCACCATCCCAGCACACGCACCATCCCAGCCTCACACACCATCGCAGCCTCACGCACCATCCCAGCCTCACGCACCATCCCAGCACACACACCATCCCAGCCACACACACCATCCCAGCCTCACGCACCATCCCAGCACACGCACCATCCCAGCCACACGCACCATCCCAGCCTCACACACCATCCCAGCAACACACAGCATCCCAGCCACACGCACCATCCCAGCCTCAGACACCATCCCAGCCACACACAGCATCTCAGCCACACACACCATCCCAGCCACACACAGCATCTCAGCCACACACACCATCCCAGCCACACGCACCATCCCAGCCTCATGCACCATCCCAACCTCACGCACCACCCCAGCCCCACGCACCATCCCAGCCACACAGACCATCCCAGCCACACGCACCATCCCAGCCACACGCACCATCCCAACCTAACGCACCACCCCAGCCACACACACCATCCCAGCCACACGCACCATCCCAGCCACAGACACCATTCCAGCCTCACGCACCATCGCAGCACACGCACCATCCCAGCCTCACGCACCATCCCAGCCTCACGCACCATCCCAGCCACACGCAACATCTCAGCCACACACACCGTCCCAGCACACACACCATCCCAGGCACACGCACCATCCCAGCCACACGCACCATCCCAGCCACAGACACCATTCCAGCCTCACACACCATCCCAGCCACACGCACCATCCCAGCCACACGCACAATCCCAGCCACACGCACCATCCCAGCACACACACCATCCCAGCCACACGCACCATCCCAGCCACAGACACCATTCCAGCCTCACGCACCATCCCAGCCTCACGCACCATCCCAGCTACACGCACCATCCCAGCCTCACGCACCATCCCAGCCAGACGCACCATCCCAGCCACAGACACCATTCCAGCCTCACGCACCATCCCAGCCACACACACTATCCCAGCTTCACGCACCATCCCAGCCACACGCACCATCTCAGCCACACGCACCATCCCAGCCTCACACACCATCCCAGCACACACACCATCCCAGCCTCACGCACCATCCCAGCACACACACCATCCCAGCTTCACGCACCATCCCAGCCACACGCACCATCTCAGCCACACGCACCATCCCAGCCTCACACACCATCCCAGCACACACACCATCCCAGCCTCACGCACCATCCCAGCCACACACACCATCCCAGCCTCACGCACCATCCCAGCACACACACCATCCAAGCCTCACGCACCATCCCAGCACACACACCATCCCAGCACACACGCACCATCGCAGCGCACACACCATCCCAGCACACGCACCATCCCAGCACACACGCACCATCGCAGCACACGCACCATCCCATCCACACACACCATCCCAGCCTCACGCACCATCCCAGCACACGCACCATCCCAGCACACGCACCATCCCAGCCTCACGCACCATCCCAGCACACACACCATCCCAGCACACGCACCATCCCAGCCTCACACACCATCGCAGCCTCACGCACCATCCCAGCCTCACGCACCATCCCAGCACACACACCATCCCAGCCACACACACCATCCCAGCCTCACGCACCATCGCAGCACACGCACCATCCCAGCCACACGCACCATCCCAGCCTCACACACCATCCCAGCCACACACAGCATCCCAGCCACACGCACCATCCCAGCCTCAGACACCATCCCAGCCACACACAGCATCTCAGCCACACACACCATCCCAGCCACACGCACCATCCCAGCCTCATGCACCATCCCAACCTCACGCACCACCCCAGCCACACGCACCATCCCAGCCACACAGACCATCCCAGCCACACGCACCACCCCAGCCACACGCACCATCCCAACCTAACGCACCACCCCAGCCACACACACCATCCCAGCCACACGCACCATCCCAGCCATACGTCCATCCCAGCACACGCACCATCCCAGCCTCACGCACCATCCCAGCCACACGCACCATCCCAAACACACGCACCATCCCAGCCTCACGCACCATCCCAGCCTCACGCACCATCCCAGCACACACACCATCCCAGCCTCACACACCATCCCAGCCACACGCACCATCCCAGCCACACGCACCATCCCAGCCTCACACACCATCCCAGCCACACGCACCATCCCAGCCACACACACCATCCCAGCCTCACGCACCATCCCAGCACACGCACCATCCCAGCCCACGCACCATCCCAGCACACACACCATCCCAGCCTCACACACCATCCCAGCCACACACACCATCCCAGCCTCACGCACCATCCCAGCCTCACGCACCATCCCAGCACACACACCATCCCAGCACACACACCATCCCAGCACACGCACCATCCCAGCACACACACCATCCCATCCTCACGCACCATCCCAGCCTCACGCACCATCCCAGCACACACACCATCCCAGCCTCACACACCATCCCGGCACACGCACCATCCCAGCCTCACGCACCATCCCAGCACACACACCATCCCAGCCTCACACACCATCCCAGCCACACGCACCATCCCAGCCTCACGCACCATCCCAGCCACACGCAACATCCCAGCCTCACGCACCATCCCAGCACACACACCATCCCAGCCTCACACACCATACCAGCCACACACATCATCTCAGCCACACACACCATCCCAGCCACACGCACCATCTCAGCCACTCACACCATCCCAGCACACACACCATCCCAGCCACACGCACCATCCCAGCCACACGCACCATCCCAGCCACACGCACCATCCCAGCCACGCGCACCATCCCAGCCAGACACCATTCCAGCCTCACACACCGTCGCAGCACACGCACCATCCCAGCCTCACGCACCATCTCAGCCTCACACACCATCCCAGCACACACACCATCCCAGCCACACGCACCATCCCAGCACACACACCATCCCAGCCTCACGCACCATCCCAGCACACACACCATCCCAGCCTCACACACCATCCCAGCACACACACCATCCCAGCACACGCACCATCCCAGCCACACGCACCATCCCAGCACACACACCATCCCAGCCTCACACACCATCCCAGGACATACACCATCCCAGCCACACGCACCATCCCAGCACACACACCATCCCAGCCACACGCACCATCTCAGCCTCACGCACCATCTCAGCCTGACGCACCATCCCAGCCTCACACACTATCCCAGCCACACGCACCATCCCAGCACACACACCATCCCAGCCTCACACACCATCCCAGCCTCACGCACCATCCCAGCCACACACACTATCCCAGCTTCACGCACCATCCCAGCCACACGCACCATCCCAGCCTCACACACCATACCAGCACACACACCATCCCAGCCACACGCACCATCTCAGCCACACGCACCATCCCATCACACACAACATCCCAGCTTCACACACCATCCCAGCCACACACACCATCCCAGCACACACACCATCCCAGCCTCACGCACCATCCCAGCACACACACCATCCCAGCCTCACGCACCATCCCAGCACACACACCATCCCAGTCTCACGCACCAGCCCAGCCTCACGTACCATCCCAGCACACACACCATCCCAGCACACGCACCATCCCAGCCTCACGCGCCATCCCAGCACACGCACCATCCCAGCCTCACACACCATCCCAGCCTCACGCACCATCCCAGCCTCACACACCATCCCAGCACACGCACCATCCCAGTCACACACACCATCCCAGCCACACACACCATCACAGCCTCACGCACCACCCCAACACACACACCATCCCAGCACACGCACCATCCCAGCCACACACACCATCCCAGCCTCACGCACCATCCCAGCCTCACGCACCATCCCAGCACACACACCATCCCAGCACACACACCATCCCAGCACACGCACCATCCCAGCACACACACCATCCCAGACACAAACACCATCCCAGCACACACACCATACCAGCCTCACGCACCATCCCAGCACACGCACCATCCCAGCCACACACACCATCCCAGCCTCACGCACCATCCCAGCCTCACGCACCATCCCAGCACACACACCATCCCAGCACACGCACCATCCCAGCACACACACCATCCCAGACACAAACACCATCCCAGCACACACACCATACCAGCCTCACGCACCATCCCAGCACACGCACCATCCCAGCCTCACGCGCCATCCCAGCACACGCACCATCCCAGCCTCACACACCATCCCAGCCTCACACACCATCCCAGCCTCACGCACCATCCCAGCACACACACCATCCCAGCCACACACACCATCCCAGCCTCACGCACCATCCCAGCACACACACCATCCCAGCACACGCACCATCCCAGCCACACACGGCATCCCAGCCACACGCACCATCTCAGCCACACGCACCATCCCAGCCACACACAGCATCCCAGCCACACGCACCATCTCAGCCACACGCACCATCCCAGCCACACGCACCATCCCAGCATCACACACCATCCCAGCCACACGCACCATCCCAGCATCACACACTATCCCAGCCACACGCACCATCCCAGCCACACGCACCATCGCAGCCTCACGCACCATCCCAACCTCACGCACCACCCCAGCCACACACACCATCCCAGCCTCACGCACCATCTCAGCCTCACACACTATCCCAGCCACACGCACCATCCCAGCACACACACCATCCCAGCCTCACACACCATCCCAGCCTCACGCACCATCCCAGCCACATGCACCATCCCAACCTCACACACCATACCAGCACACACACCATCCCAGCCACACGCACCATCCCATCACACACACCATCCCAGCTTCACACATCATCCCAGCCTCACACACCATCCCAGCACACACACCATCCCAGCCTCACGCACCATCCCAGCACACACACTATCCAAGCCTCACGCACCATCCCAGCACACACACCATCCCAGTCTCACGCACCATCCCTGCACACACACCATCCCAGCACACGCACCATCCCAGCCACAGACACCATTCCAGCCTCACACACCATCGCAGCAAACGCACCATCGCAGCCTCACGCACCATCCCAACCTCACGCACCACCCCAGCCACACACACCATCCCAGCCTCACGCACCATCTCAGCCTCACACACTATCCCAGCCACACGCACCATCCCAGCACACACACCATCCCAGCCTCACACACCATCCCAGCCTCACGCACCATCCCAGCCACACGCACCATCCCAACCTCACACACCATACCAGCACACACACCATCCCAGCCTCACGCACCATCCCAGCACACACACCATCCAAGCCTCACGCACCATCCCAGCACACACACCATCCCAGCCTCACACACCATCCCAGCCTCACGCACCATCCCAGCCACACGCACCATCCCAACCTCACACACCATACCAGCACACACACCATCCCAGCCACACGCACCATCCCATCACACACACCATCCCAGCTTCACACACCATCCCAGCCTCACACACCATCCCAGCACACACACCATCCCAGCCTCACGCACCATCCCAGCACACACACCATCCAAGCCTCACGCACCATCCCAGCACACACACCATCCCAGTCTCACGCACCATCCCTGCACACACACCATCCCAGCACACGCACCATCCCAGCCACAGACACCATTCCAGCCTCACACACCATCGCAGCAAACGCACCATCCCAGCCTCACGCACCATCTCAGCACACGCACCATCCCAGCCACACGCACCATCCCAGCACACACACCATCCCAGCCACACGCACCATCCCAGCACACACACCATCCTAGCCACCCGCACCATCTCAGCCTCACGCACCATCTCAGCCTCACGCACCATCCCAGCCACACGCACCATCCCAGCACACACACCATCCCAGCCTCACGCACCATCCCAGCCACACACACTATCCCAGCGTCACGCACCATCCCAGCCACACGCACCATCCCAGCCTCACACACCATACCAGCACACACACCATCCCAGCCACACGCACCATCTCAGCCACACGCACCATCCCATCACACACACCATCCCAGCTTCACACACCATCCCAGCCTCACACACCATCCCAGCACACACACCATCCCAGCCTCACGCACCATCCCAGCACACACACCATCCAAGCCTCACGCACCATCCCAGCACACACACCATCCCAGTCTCACGCACCATCCCAGCACACGCACCATCCCAGCCTCACGCACCATCCCAGCACACACGCACCATCCCAGCACACGCACCATCCCAGCCACACGCACCATCCCAGCACACACACCATCCCAGCACACGCACCATCCCAGCACACGCACCATCCCAGCCTTACGCACCATACCAGCACACACACCATCCCAGACTCACACACCATCCCAGCACACACACCATCCCAGCACACGCACCATCCCAGCCTCACGCACCATCCCAGCACACACACCATCCCAGCCTCACACACCATCCCAGCACACACACCATCCCAGCCACACGCATCATCCCAGCCACACACACCATCCCAGCCACACGCACCATCTCAGCCACACACACCATCCCAGCACACACACCATCCCAGCCACGCGCACCATCCCAGCCACACACACCATCCCAGCGACACGCACCATCTCAGCCACACACACCATCCCAGCACACACACCATCCCAGCCACACGCACCATCTCAGCCACACACAGCATCCCAGCACACACACCATCCCAGCCACATGCACCATCTCAGCCACACACACCATGCCAGCCACACGCACCATCTCAGCCACACGCACCATCCCAGCACACACACCATCCCAGCCACACGCACCATCTCAGCCACACGCACCATCCCAGCCACACGCACGATCCCAGCCACAGACACCATTCCAGCCTCACACACCATCGCAGCACACGCACCATCCCAGCCACACGCACCATCTCAGCCTCACACACCATCGCAGCACACGCACCATCCCAGCAAACACACCATCCCAGCACACGCACCATCCCAGCCTCACGCACCATCCCAGCACACGCACCATCCCAGCCTCACACACCATCCCAGCACACACACCATCCCAGCCTAACACACCATCCCAGCACACACACCATCCCAGCCACACGCACCATCCCAGCCACACACACCATCCCCGACACACGCACCATCCCACCACACACACCATCTCAGCCACACGCACCATCCCAGCCACACACACCATCCCCGACACACGCACCATCCCACCACACACACCATCCCAGCCATATGCACCATCCCAGCCACACGCACCATCCCAGCCACACGCAGCATCTCAGCCACACGCACCATCCCAGCCACACGCATCATCCCAGCCTCACACACCATCCCAGCCTCACACACCATCCCAGCCATATGCACCATCCCAGCCACACGCACCATCCCAGCCACACGCATCATCCCAGCCTCACACACTATCCCAGCCACACACCATCCCAGCCTCACGAACCATCCCAGCCACACGCACCATCCCAGCGTCACACACCATCCCAGCACACACACCATCCCAGCCTCACACACCATCCCACCCACACGCAACATCTCAGCCACACGCACCATCCCAGCCTCACACACCATCCCAGCACACACACCATCCCAGCCTCACGCACCATCCCAGCACACACACCATCCCAGCTTCACGCACCATCTCAGCCACTCGCACCATCCCAGCACACACACCATCCCAGCCTCATGGCACCATCTCAGCCACTAACACCATCCCAGCCTCACGCACCATCTCAGCCACACACACCATCCCAGCCTCACGCACCATCTCAGCCACACACACCATCCGAGCCTCACGCACCATCCCAGCACACACACCATCCAAGCCTCACGCACCATCCCAGCACACACACCATCCCAGTGTCACGCACCATCCCAGCACACGCACCATCCCAGCACACGCACCATCCCAGCCTCACGCACCATCCCAGCACACACGCACCATCGCAGCACACACACCATCCCAGCACACGCACCATCCCAGCCTCACGCACCATCCCAGCACACACGCATCATCGCAGCACACACACCATCCCATCACACGCACCATCCCAGCCACACACACCACCCCAGCCTCACGCACCATCCCAGCACACACACCATCCCAGCCTCACGCACCATCCCAGCACACACGCACCATCGCAGCACACACACCATCCCAGCACACGCACCATCCCAGCACACGCACCATCCCCGCCTCACGCACCATCCCAGCACACACGCACCATCGCAGCACACACACCATCCCAGCCACACGCACCATCCCAGCCACACACACCATCCCAGCACACGCACCATCCCAGCCTCACGCACCATCCCAGCACACACGCACCATCCCAGCACACACGCACCATCGCAGCACACACACCATCCCAGCACACGCACCATCCCAGCCTCACACACCATCCCAGCACACGCACCATCCCAGCCTCACACACCATCCCAGCCTCACGCACCATCCCAGCCACACGCACCAGCCCAGCCTCACGTACCATCCCAGCACACACACCATCCCAGCACACGCACCATCCCAGCCGCACGCGCCATCCCAGCACACGCACCATCCCAGCCTCACACACCATCCCAGCCTCACGCACCATCCCAGCCACACGCACCAGCCCAGCCTCACGTACCATCCCAGCACACACACCAACCCAGCACACGCACCATCCCAGCCTCACGCGCCATCCCAGCACACGCACCATCCCAGCATCACACACCATCCCAGCCTCACGCACCATCCCAGCACACGCACCATCCCAGCCACACACACCATCCCGGCCTCACGCACCATCCCAGCACACGCACCATCCCAGCCACACGCACCATCCCAGCCTCACTCACCATCCCAGCACACACACCATCCCAGCCTCACGCACCATCCCAGCCACACACACCATCCCAGCCTCACGCACCATCCCAGCCACTCACACCATCCCAGCACACACACCATCCCAACCTCACACACCATCCCGGCCTCACGCACCATCCCAGCACACACACCATCCCAGCCTCACTCACCATCCCAGCACACACACCATCCCAGCCTCACGCACCATCCCAGCCACACACACCATCCCAGTCTCACGCACCATCCCAGCCACTCACACCATCCCAGCCTCACGCACCATCCCAGCCACACACACCATCACAGCCTCACGCACCACCCCAACACACACACCATTCCAGCACACGCACCATCCCAGCCACACACACCATCCCAGCCTCACGCACCATCACAGCCTCACGCACCATCCCAGCACACACACCATCCCAGCACACGCACCATCCCAGCCTCACGCACCAACCCAGCACACACACCATCCCAGCACACACACCATCCCAGACACAAACACCATCCCAGCCTCACACACCATCCCAGCCTCACGCACCATCCCAGCACACACACCATCCCAGCCACACACACCATCCCAGCCTCACGCACCATCCCAGCATACACACCATCCCAGCACACACACCATCCCAGCACACACACACCATCCCAGCCACACACACCATCCCAGCCTCACGCACCATCCCAGCACACACACCATCTCAGCCACACGCACCATCCCAGCCACACACAGCATCCCAGCAACACGCACCATCTCAGCCACACGCACCATCCCAGCCTCACGCACCATCCCAACCTCACGCACCACCCCAGCCACACGCACCATCCGAGCCACACAGACCATCCCAGCCACACGCACCACCCCAGCCACACGCACCATCCCAGCCTCACACACCATCCCAGCCACACGCACCACCCCAGCCACACGCACCATCCCAGCCACACACACCATCCCAGCCACACAGACCATCCCAACCTCACGCTCCATCCCAGCCTCACACACCATCCCAGCCACACGCACCACCCCAGCCACACGCACCATCCCAGCCACACACACCATCCCAGCCACACGCACCACCCCAGCCACACGCACCATCCCAGCCACACAGACCATCCCAGCCACACGCACCATCCCAGCCTCACGCACCATCCCAGCCTCACGCACCACCCCAGCCACACACACCATCCCAGCCACACGCACCATCCCAGCACACACACCATCCCAGCACACACACCATCCGAGCACACGCACCATCCCAGCCACACGCACCATCCCAGCACACACACCATCCCAGCCACAGACACCATTCCAGCCTCACACACCATCGCAGCACACGCACCATCCCAGCCTCACGCACCATCCCAGCACACACACCATCCCAGCCACACGCACCATCTCAGCCTCACGCACCATCTCAGCCTCACGCACCATCCCAGCCTCACACACTCTCCCAGCCACACGCACCATCCCAGCACACACACCATCCCAGCCTCACGCACCATCCCAGCCACACACACTATCCCAGCTTCACGCACCATCCTAGCCACACGCACCATCCCAGCCTCACACACCATACCAGCACACACACCATCCCAGCCACACGCACCATCTCAGCCACACGCACCATCCCATCACACACACCATCCCAGCTTCACACACCATCCCAGCCTCACACACCATCCCAGCACACACACCATCCCAGCCTCACGCAACATCCCAGCACACACACCATCCCAGCCTCACGCACCATCCCAGCACACACACCATCCCAGCACACACGCACCATCCCAGCACACGCACCATCCCAGCCACACGCACCATCCCAGGACACACACCATCCCAGCACACGCACCATCCCAGCACACACACCATCCCAGCCTCACGCACCATCCCAGCACACACACCATCCCAGACTCACACACCATCCCAGCACACACACCATCCCAGCACACGCACCATCCCAGCCTCACGCACCATCCCAGCACACACACCATCCCAGCCTCACACACCATCCCAGCACACACACCATCTCAGCCACACACACCATCCCAGCACACACACCATCCCAGCCTCACGCACCATCCCAGCACACACACCATCCCAGCTTCACGCACCATCCCAGCCACACGCACCATCTCAGCCACACGCACCATCCCAGCCTCACACACCATCCCAGCACACACACCATCCCAGCCTCACGCACCATCCCAGCCACACACACCATCCCAGCCTCACGCACCATCCCAGCACACACACCATCCAAGCCTCACGCACCATCCCAGCACACACACCATCCCAGCACACACGCACCATCGCAGCGCACACACCATCCCAGCAAACGCACCATCCCAGCACACACGCACCATCGCAGCACACGCACCATCCCAGCCACACACACCATCCCAGCCTCACGCACCATCCCAGCGCACGCACCATCCCAGCACACGCACCATCCCAGCCTCACGCACCATCCCAGCACACACACCATCCCAGCACACGCACCATCCCAGCCTCACACACCATCGCAGCCTCACGCACCATCCCAGCCTCACGCACCATCCCAGCACACACACCATCCCAGCCACACACACCATCCCAGCCTCACGCACCATCCCAGCACACACACCATCCCAGCACACGCACCATCCCAGCACACACACCATCCCAGACACAAACACCATCCCAGCACACACACCATACCAGCCTCACGCACCATCCCAGCACACGCACCATCCCAGCCACACACACCATCCCAGCCTCACGCAGCATCCCAGCCTCACGCACCATCCCAGCAAACACACCATCCCAGCACACGCACCATCCCAGCACACACACCATCCCAGACACAAACACCATCCCAGCACACACACCATACCAGCCTCACGCACCATCCCAGCACACGCACCATCCCAGCCTCACGCGCCATCCCAGAACACGCACCATCCCAGCCTCACACACCATCCCAGCCTCACACACCATCCCAGCCTCACGCACCATCCCAGCACACACACCATCCCAGCCACACACACCATCCCAGCCTCACGCACCATCCCAGCACACACACCATCCCAGCACACGCACCATCCCAGCCACACACACCATCCCAGCCACACGCACCATCTCAGCCACACGCACCATCCCAGCCACACACAGCATCCCAGCCACACGCACCATCTCAGCCACACGCACCATCCCAGCCACACGCACCATCCCAGCATCACACACCATCCCAGCCACACGCACCATCCCAGCATCACACACTATCCCAGCCACACGCACCATCCCAGCCACACGCACCATCCCAGCCTCACGCACCATCCCAACCTCACGCACCACCCCAGCCACACACACCATCCCAGCCTCACGCACCATCTCAGCCTCACGCACCATCCCAGCCTCACACACTATCCCAGCCACACGACCATCCCAGCACACACACCATCCCAGCCTCACACACCATCCCACTCACGCACCATCCCAGCCACACGCACCATCCCAACCTCACACACCATACCAGCACACACACCATCCCAGCCACACGCACCATCCCATCACACACACCATCCCAGCTTCACACACCATCCCAGCCTCACACACCATCCCAGCACACACACCATCCCAGCCTCACGCACCATCCCAGCACACACACCATCCAAGCCTCACGCACCATCCCAGCACACACACCATCCCAGTCTCACGCACCATCCCTGCACACACACCATCCCAGCCTCACGCACCATCCCAGCACACACACCATCCAAGCCTCACGCACCATCCCAGCACACACACCATCCCAGTCTCACGCACCATCCCTGCACACACACCATCCCAGCACACGCACCATCCCAGCCACAGACACCATTCCAGCCTCACACACCATCGCAGCAAACGCACCATCCCAGCCTCACGCACCATCTCAGCACACGCACCATCCCAGCCACACGCACCATCCCAGCACACACACCATCCCAGCCACACGCACCATCCCAGCACACACACCATCCTAGCCACCCGCACCATCTCAGCCTCACGCACCATCTCAGCCTCACGCACCATCCCAGCCTCACACACTATCCCAGCCACACGCACCATCCCAGCACACACACCATCCCAGCCTCACGCACCATCCCAGCCACACACACTATCCCAGCTTCACGCACCATCCCAGCCACACGCACCATCCCAGCCTCACACACCATACCAGCACACACACCATCCCAGCCACACGCACCATCTCAGCCACACGCACCATCCCATCACACACACCATCCCAGCTTCACACACCATCCCAGCCTCACACACCATCCCAGCACACACACCATCCCAGCCTCACGCACCATCCCAGCACACACACCATCCAAGCCTCACGCACCATCCCAGCACACACACCATCCCAGTCTCACGCACCATCCCTGCACACACACCATCCCAGCACACGCACCATCCCAGCCTCACGCACCATCCCAGCACACACGCACCATCCCAGCACACGCACCATCCCAGCCACACGCACCATCCCAGCACACACACCATCCCAGCACACGCACCATCCCAGCACACGCACCATCCCAGCCTCACGCACCATCCCAGCACACACACCATCCCAGACTCACACACCATCCCAGACTCACACACCATCCCAGCACACACACCATCCCAGCACACGCACCATCCCAGCCTCACGCACCATCCCAGCACACACACCATCCCAGCCTCACACACCATCCCAGCACACACACCATCCCAGCCACACGCATCATCCCAGCCACACACACCATCCCAGCCACACGCACCATCTCAGCCACACACACCATCCCAGCACACACACCATCCCAGCCACAAGCACCATCCCAGCCACACACACCATCCGAGCGACACGCACCATCTCAGCCACACACACCATCCCAGCACACACACCATCCCAGCCACACGCACCATCTCAGCCACACGCACCATCTCAGCCACACACACCATCCCATCCACACGCACCATCTCAGCCACACGCACCATCCCAGCACACACACCATCCCAGCCACACGCACCATCTCAGCCACACGCACCATCCCAGCCACACGCACCATCCCAGCCACAGACACCATTCCAGCCTCACACACCATCGCAGCACACGCACCATCCCAGCCACACGCACCATCTCAGCCTCACACACCATCGCAGCACACGCACCATCCCAGCAAACACACCATCCCAGCACACGCACCATCCCAGCCTCACGCACCATCCCATCACACGCACCATCCCAGCCTCACACACCATCCCAGCACACACACCATCCCAGCTCACACACCATCCCAGCACACACACCATCCCAGCCACACACACCATCCCCGACACACGCACCATCCCACCACACACACCATCTCAGCCACACGCACCATCCCAGCCACACACACCATCCCCGACACACGCACCATCCCACCACACACACCATCCCAGCCATATGCACCATCCCAGCCACACGCACCATCCCAGCCACACGCAGCATCTCAGCCACACGCACCATCCCAGCCACACGCATCATCCCAGCCTCACACACCATCCCAGCCTCACACACCATCCCAGCCATATGCACCATCCCAGCCACACGCACCATCCCAGCCACACGCAGCATCTCAGCCACACGCACCATCCCAGCCTCACGCACCATCCCAGCCACACGCATCATCCCAGCCTCACACACCATCCCAGCCTCACACCATCCCAGCCTCACGAACCATCCCAGCACACACACCATCCCAGCTTCACGCACCATCTCAGCCACTCGCACCATCCCAGCACACACACCATCCCAGCCTCATGGCACCATCTCAGCCACACACACCATCCCAGCCTCACGCACCATCCCAGCACACACACCATCCAAGCCTCACGCACCATCCCAGCACACACACCATCCCAGTCTCACGCACCATCCCAGCACACGCACCATCCCAGCCTCACGCACCATCCCAGCACACACGCACCATCGCAGCACACACACCATCCCAGCACACGCACCATCCCAGCCTCACGCACCATCCCAGCACACACGCACCATCGCAGCACACACACCATCCCAGCACACGCACCATCCCAGCCACACACACCACCCCAGCCTCACGCACCATCCCAGCACACACACCATCCCAGCCTCACGCACCATCTCAGCACACACGCACCATCCCAG
The DNA here is from genome assembly GCF_047496885.1 of Scyliorhinus torazame. NCBI lineage: Eukaryota > Metazoa > Chordata > Chondrichthyes > Carcharhiniformes > Scyliorhinidae > Scyliorhinus > Scyliorhinus torazame. The sequence continues at coordinate 50,922,924 of NC_092727.1, forward strand.
CACACGCACCATCCCAGCCTCACGCACCATCCCAGCACACACGCACCATCGCAGCACACACACCATCCCAGCCACACGCACCATCCCAGCCACACACACCATCCCAGCCTCACGCACCATCCCAGCACACACGCACCATCCCAGCACACACGCACCATCGCAGCACACACACCATCCCAGCACACGCACCATCCCAGCCTCACACACCATCCCAGCCTCACACACCATCCCAGCCTCACGCACCATCCCAGCCACACACACCATCACAGCCACACGCACCAGCCCAGCCTCACGTACCATCCCAGCACACACACCATCCCAGCACACGCACCATCCCAGCCTCACGCGCCATCCCAGCACACGCACCATCCCAGCCTCACACACCATCCCAGCCTCACGCACCATCCCAGCCTCACACACCATCCCAGCACACGCACCATCCCAGCCACACACACCATCCCGGCCTCACCCACCATCCCAGCACACACACCATCCCAGCCTCACTCAGCATCCCAGCACACACACCATCCCAGCCTCACGCACCATCCCAGCCACACACACCATCCCAGCCTCACGCACCATCCCAGCCACTCACACCATCCCAGCACACACACCATCCCAGCCTCACACACCATCCCGGCCTCACGCACCATCCCAGCACACACACCATCCCAGCCTCACTCACCATCCCAGCACACACACCATCCCAGCCTCACGCACCATCCCAGCCACACACACCATCCCAGTCTCACGCACCATCCCAGCCACTCACACCATCCCAGCCTCACGCACCATCCCAGCCACACACACCATCACAGCCTCACGCACCACCCCAACACACACACCATTCCAGCACACGCACCATCCCAGCCACACACACCATCCCAGCCTCACGCACCATCCCAGCCTCACGCACCATTCCAGCACACACACCATCCCAGCACACGCACCATCCCAGCCTCACGCACCATCCCAGCACACACACCATCCCAGACACAAACACCATCCCAGCCTCACACACCATCCCAGCCTCACGCACCATCCCAGCACACACACCATCCCAGCCACACACACCATCCCAGCCTCACGCACCATCCCAGCACACACACCATCCCAGCACACGCACCATCCCAGCCACACACAGCATCCCAGCCACACGCACCATCTCAGCCACACGCACCATCCCAGCCACACACAGCATCCCAGCAACACGCACCATCTCAGCCACACGCACCATCCCAGCCACACGCACCATCCCAGCCACACGCACCATCCCAGCCTCACGCACCATCCCAACCTCACGCACCACCCCAGCCACACGCACCATCCGAGCCACACAGACCATCCCAGCCACACGCACCACCCCAGCCACACGCACCACCCCAGCCACACGCACCATCCCAGCCTCACACACCATCCCAGCCACACGCACCACCCCAGCCACACGCACCATCCCAGCCACACACACCATCCCAGCCACACAGACCATCCCAACCTCACGCACCATCCCAGCCTCACACACCATCCCAGCCACACGCACCACCCCAGCCACACGCACCATCCCAGCCACACACACCATCCCAGCCACACACACCATCCCAGCCACACGCACCACCCCAGCCACACGCACCATCCCAGCCACACGCACCATCCCAGCCACACAGACCATCCCAGCCACACGCACCATCCCAGCCTCACGCACCATCCCAGCCTCACGCACCACCCCAGCCACACACACCATCCCAGCCACACGCACCATCCCAGCACACACACCATCCCAGCCACACGCACCATCCCAGCACACACACCATCCCAGCCTCACGCACCATCCCAGCACACACACCATCCCAGCCTCATACACCATCCCAGCACACACACCATCCGAGCACACGCACCATCCCAGCCACACGCACCATCCCAGCACACACACCATCCCAGCCACACGCACCATCCCAGCACACACACCATCCCAGCCACACGCACCATCTCAGCCTCACGCACCATCTCAGCCTCACGCACCATCCCAGCCTCACACACTATCCCAGCCACACGCACCATCCCAGCACACACACCATCCCAGCCTCACACACCATCCCAGCCTCACGCACCATCCCAGCCACACATACTATCCCAGCTTCACGCACCATCCCAGCCACACGCACCATCCCAGCCTCACACACCATACCAGCACACACACCATCCCAGCCACACGCACCATCTCAGCCACACGCACCATCCCATCACACACACCATCCCAGCTTCACACACCATCCCAGCCTCACACACCATCCCAGCACACACACCATCCCAGCCTCACGCACCATCCCAGCACACACACCATCCAAGCCTCACGCACCATCCCAGCACACACACCATCCCAGTCTCACGCACCATCCCTGCACACACACCATCCCAGCACACACACCATCCCAGCCTCACGCACGATCCCAGCACACACGCACCATCCCAGCACACGCACCATCCCAGCCACACGCACCATCCCAGCCACACACACCATCCCAGCCTCACGCACCATCCCAGCACACACACCATCCCAGCCCACGCACCATCCCAGCACACACAGCATCCCAGCCTCACGCACCATCCCAGCACACACACCATCCCAGACTCACACACCATCCCAGCACACGCACCATCCCAGCACACGCACCATCCCAGCCTCACGCACCATCCCAGCACACACACCATCCCAGCACACACACCATCCCAGCCTCACACACCATCCCAGCACACACACCATCCCAGTCTCACGCACCATCCCTGCACACACACCATCCCAGCACACACACCATCCCAGCCTCACGCACGATCCCAGCACACACGCACCATCCCAGCACACGCACCATCCCAGCCACACGCACCATCCCAGCCACACACACCATCCCAGCCTCACGCACCATCCCAGCACACACACCATCCCAGCCCACGCACCATCCCAGCACACACAGCATCCCAGCCTCACGCACCATCCCAGCACACACACCATCCCAGACTCACACACCATCCCAGCACACGCACCATCCCAGCACACGCACCATCCCAGCCTCACGCACCATCCCAGCACACACACCATCCCAGCACACACACCATCCCAGCCTCACACACCATCCCAGCACACACAACATCCCAGCCTCACGCACCATCCCAGCACACACACCATCCAAGCCTCACGCACCATCCCAGCACACACACCATCCCAGTCTCACGCACCATCCCTGCACACACACCATCCCAGCACACGCACCATCCCAGCCACAGACACCATTCCAGCCACACACCATCGCAGCACACGCACCATCCCAGCACACGCACCATCCCAGCACACACACCATCCCAGCCACACGCACCATCTCAGCCTCACGCACCATCTCAGCCTCACGCACCATCCCAGCCTCACACAGTATCCCAGCACACGCACCATCCCAGCCTCACGCACCATCCCAGCCTCACGCACCATCCCAGCCACACACACTATCCCAGCTTCACGCACCATCCCAGCCTCACACACCATACCAGCACACACACCATCCCAGCCACACGCACCATCTCAGCCACACGCACCATCCCATCACACACACCATCCCAGCTTCACACACCATCCCAGCCTCACACACCATCCCAGCACACACACCATCCCAGCCTCACGCACCATCCCAGCACACACACCATCCCAGCCTCACGCACCATCCCAGCACACACACCATCCCAGCACACACGCACCATCCCAGCACACGCACCATCCCAGCCACACGCACCATCCCAGCACACACACCATCCCAGCACACGCACCATCCCAGCACACACACCATCCCAGCCTCACGCACCATCCCAGCACACACACCATCCCAGACTCACACACCATCCCAGCACACACACCATCCCAGCACACGCACCATCCCAGCCTCACGCACCATCCCAGCACACGCACCATCCCAGCCTCACGCACCATCCCAGCACACACACCATCCCAGCCTCACACACCATCCCAGCACACACACCATCCCAGCCACACACATCATCCCAGCCACACACACCATCCCAGCCACACACACCATCCCAGCCACACGCACCATCTCAGCCACACACACCATCCCAGCACACACACCATCCCAGCCACACGCACCATCCCAGCCACACGCACCATCTCAGCCACACACACCATCCCAGCCACACGCACCATCTCAGCCACACACACCATCCCAGCACACACACCATCCCAGCCACACGCACCATCTCAGCCACACACACCATCCCAGCACACACACCATCCCAGCCACACGCACCATCTCAGCCACACACACCATCCCAGCCACACGCACCATCTCAGCCACACGCACCATCCCAGCATACACACCATCCCAGCCACACGCACCATCTCAGCCACACGCACCATCCCAGCACACACACCATCCCAGCCTCACACACCATCGCAGCACACGCACCATCCCAGCCACACGCACCATCTCAGCCTCACACACCATCGCAGCACACGCACCATCCCAGCACACACACCATCCGAGCACACGCACCATCCCAGCCTCACGCACCATCCCAGCACACGCACCATCCCAGACTCACACACCATCCCAGCACACACACCATCCCAGCCTCACACACCATCCCAGCACACACACCATCCCAGCCACACGCACCATCCCAGCCACACACACCATCCCCGACACACGCACCATCCCACCACACACACCATCTCAGCCACACGCACCATCCCAGCACACACACCATCCCAGCATCACACACCATCCCAGCCATATGCACCATCCCAGCCACACGCACCATCCCAGCACACACACCATCCCAGCCACACGCAGCATCTCAGCCACAAGCACCATCCCAGCACGCACACCATCCCAGCCTCACGCACCATCCCAGCCTCACGCACCATCCCAGCCTCACACACTATCCCAGCCACACACCATCCCAGCCTCACACACTATCCCAGCCACTCGCACCATCCCAGCACACACACCATCCCAGCCTCACGCACCATCCCAGCCACACACACCATCCCAGCCTCACGCACCATCCCAGCACACACACCATCCAAGCCTCACGCATCATCCCAGCACACACACCATCCCAGTCTCACGCACCATCCCAGCACACGCACCATCCCAGCCACACACACCATCCCAGCCTCACGCACCATCCCAGCACACGCACCATCCCAGCCTCACGCACCATCCCAGCCACACGCACCATCGCAGCACACACACCATCCCAGCACACGCACCATCCCAGCCTCACGCACCATCCCAGCACACACGCACCATCGCAGCACACACACCATCCCAGCACACGCACCATCCCAGCCACACACACCACCCCAGCCTCACGCACCATCCCAGCACACACACCATCCCAGCCTCACGCACCATCCCAGCACACACGCACCATCGCAGCACACACTCCATCCCAGCACACGCACCATCCCAGCCTAAGGCACCATCCCAGCACACACGCACCATCCCAGCCACACGCACCATCCCAGCCACACACACCATCCCAGCACACGCACCGTCCCAGCCTCACGCACCATCCCAGCACACACGCACCATCGCAGCACACACACCATCCCAGCACACGCACCATCCCAGCCTCACACACCATCCAAGCCTCACGCACCATCCCAGCCTCACGCACCATCCCAGCACACACACCATCCCAGCACACGCACCATCCCAGCACACACACCATCCCAGCCTCACACACCATCCCAGCCTCACGCACCATCCCAGCCACACACACCATCCCAGCCACACGCACCAGCCCAGCCTCACGTACCATCCCAGCACACACACCATCCCAGCACACGCACCATCCCAGCCTCACGCGCCATCCCAGCACACGCACCATCCCAGCCTCACACACCATCCCAGCCTCACGCACCATCCCAGCCTCACACACCATCCCAGCACACGCACCATCCCAGCCACACACACCATCCCGGCCTCACGCACCATCCCAGTACACACACCATCCCAGCCTCACTCACCATCCCAGCACACACACCATCCCAGCCTCACGCACCATCCCTGCACACACACCATCCCAGCACACGCACCATCCCAGCCTCACGCACCATCCCTGCACACACACCATCCCAGCACACACACCATCCCAGCCTCACGCACCATCCCTGCACACACACCATCCCAGCCTCACGCACCATCCCAGCCTCACGCACCATCCCAGCCACACACACCATCCCAGTCTCACGCACCATCCCAGCCACTCACACCATCCCAGCCTCACGCACCATCCCAGCCACACACACCATCAGAGCCTCACACACCATCCCGGCCTCACGCACCATCCCAGCCTCACGCACCATCCCAGCCTCACGCACCATCCCAGCCTCACACACCATCCCGGCCTCACTCACCATCCGAGCACACACACCATCCCAGCCTCACGCACCATCCCAGCCACACACACCATCCCAGTCTCACGCACCATCCCAGCCACTCACACCATCCCAGCCTCACGCACCATCCCAGCCACACACACCATCACAGCCTCACGCACCACCCCAACACACACACCATCCCAGCACACGCACCATCCCAGCCACACACACCATCCCAGCCTCACGCACCATCCCAGCACTCACGCACCATCCCAGCACACACACCATCCCAGCACACGCACCATCCCAGCCACACACACCACCCCAGCCTCACGCACCATCCCAGCACACGCACCATCCCAGCCTCACGCACCATCCCAGCACACACGCACCATCGCAGCACACACACCATCCCAGCACACGCACCATCCCAGCCACTCACACCAGCCCAGCACACACACCATCCCAGCCTCACACACCATCCCGGCCTCACGCACCATCCCAGCACACACACCATCCCAGCGTCACTCACCATCCCAGCACACACACCATCCCAGCCTCACGCACCATCCCAGCCACACACACCATCCCAGCCTCACGCACCATCCCAGCCACTCACACCAGCCCAGCACACACACCATCCCAGCCTCACACACCATCCCGGCCTCACGCACCATCCCAGCCTCACGCACCATCCCAGCCACACACACCATCCCAGCCTCACGCACCATCCCAGCCACACACACCATCCCAGTCTCACGCACCATCCCAGCCTCACGCACCATCCCAGCCACACACACCATCCCAGCCTCACGCACCATCCCAGCCACTCACACCATCCCAGCACACACACCATCCCAGCCTCACACACCATCCCGGCCTCACGCACCATCCCAGCCTCACGCACCATCCCAGCCACACACACCATCCCAGTCTCACGCACCATCCCAGCCACACACACCATCCCAGTCTCACGCACCATCCCAGCACACACACCATCCCAGCCTCACACACCATCCCGGCCTCACGCACCATCCCAGCCTCACGCACCATCCCAGCCACACACACCATCCCAGTCTCACGCACCATCCCAGCCTCACGCACCATCCCAGCCTCACGCACCATCCCAGCCACACACACCATCCCAGTCTCACGCACCATCCCAGCCACTCACACCATCCCAGCCTCACGCACCATCCCAGCCACACACACCATCCCAGTCTCACGCACCATCCCAGCCACTCACACCATCCCAGCACACACACCATCCCAGCCTCACACACCATCCCGGCCTCACGCACCATCCCGGCCTCACGCACCATCCCAGCCTCACGCATCATCCCAGCCTCACACACCATCCCGGCCTCACGCACCATCCCAGCCTCACGCACCATCCCAGCCACACACACCATCCCAGCCTCACGCACCATCCCAGCCTCACACACCATCCCAGCCTCACGCATCATCCCAGCCTCACACACCATCCCGGCCTCACGCACCATCCCAGCCTCACGCACCATCCCAGCCTCACGCACCATCCCAGCCTCACGCACCATCCCAGCCACTCACACCATCCCAGCCACACACACCATCCCAGTCTCACGCACCATCCCAGCCACACGCACCATCCCAGCCACACGCACCATCCCAGCCACACACACCATCACAGCCTCACGCACCACCCCAACACACGCACCACCCCAACACACACACCATCCCAGCCTCACGCACCATCCCAGCCACACACACCATCACAGCCTCACGCACCACCCCAACACACACACCATCCCAGCACACGCACCATCCCAGCCACACACACCATCCCAGCCTCACGCACCATCCCAGCCTCACGCACCATCCCAGCACACACACCATCCCAGCACACGCACCATCCCAGCCTCACGCACCATCCCAGCACACACACTATCCCAGACACAAACACCATCCCAGCCTCACACACCACCCCAACACACACACCATCCCAGCCTCACGCACCATCCCAGCCACACACACCATCACAGCCTCACGCACCACCCCAACACACACACCATCCCAGCACACGCACCATCCCAGCCACACACACCATCCCAGCCTCACGCACCATCCCAGCCTCACGCACCATCCCAGCACACACACCATCCCAGCACACGCACCATCCCAGCCTCACGCACCATCCCAGCACACACACCATCCCAGACACAAACACCATCCCAGCCTCACACACCATCCCAGCCTCACGCACCATCCCAGCCACACACACCATCCCAGCCTCACGCACCATCCCAGCACACACACCATCCCAGCCACACACACCATCCCAGCACACACACCATCCCAGCGCACGCACCATCCCAGCCACACACAGCATCCCAGCCACACGCACCATCTCAGCCACACGCACCATCCCAGCCACACGCACCATCCCAGCCGCACGCACCATCCCAACCTCACGCACCACCCCAGCCACACGCACCATCCCAGCCACACAGACCATCCCAGCCACACGCACCACCCCAGCCACACGCACCATCCCAGCCTCACACACCATCCCAGCCACACGCACCATCCCAGCCACACGCACCATCCCAGCCACACAGACCATCCCAACCTCACGCACCACCCCAGCCACACACACCATCCCAGCCTCACGCACCATCCCAGCCACACGCACCACCCCAGCCACACACACCATCCCAGCCACACGCACCATCCCAGCACACACACCATCCCAGCCACACGCACCATCCCAGCACACACACCATCCCAGCCTCACGCACCATCCCAGCACACACACGATCCCAGCCTCACACACCATCCCAGCACACACACCATCCCAGCACACACACCATCCTAGCCTCACACACCATCCCACCTCACGCACCATCCCAGCCACACGCACCATCCCAGCACACACACCATCCCAGCCACACGCACCATCTCAGCCTCACGCACCATCTCAGCCTCACGCACCATCCCAGCCTCACACACTATCCCAGCCACACGCACCATCCCAGCACACACACCATCCCAGCCTCACACACCATCCCAGCCTCACGCACCATCCCAGCCACACACACCATCCCAGCACACACACCATCCCAGCACACACACCATCCCAGCACACGCACCATCCCAGCCTCACGCACCATCCCAGCACACACACCATCCCAGCCTCACACACCATCCCAGCACACACACCATCCCAGCACACGCACCATCCCAGCACACACACCATCCCAGCCTCACGCACCATCCCAGCACACACACCATCCCAGACTCACACACCATCCCAGCACACACACCATCCCAGCACACGCACCATCCCAGCCTCATGCACCATCCCAGCACACACACCATCCCAGCCTCACACACCATCCCAGCACACACACCATCCCAGACTCACACACCATCCCAGCACACACACCATCCCAGCACACGCACCATCCCAGCCTCATGCACCATCCCAGCACACACACCATCCCAGCCTCACACACCATCCCAGCCACACGCACCATCTCAGCCACACACACCATCCCAGCACACACACCATCCCAGCCACACGCACCATGTCAGCCACACACACCATCCCAGCACACGCACCATCCCAGCCACACGCACCATCCCAGCCACACACACCATCCCTGCCTCACGCACCATCCCAGCACACACACCATCCCAGCACACGCACCATCCCAGCACACACACCATCCCAGCCTCACGCACCATCCCAGCACACACACCATCCCAGACTCACACACCATCCCAGCACACACACCATCCCAGCACACGCACCATCCCAGCACACGCACCATCCCAGCACACACACCATCCCAGCCTCACGCACCATCCCAGCACACGCATCATCCCAGACTCACACACCATCCCAGCACACACACCATCCCAGCACACGCACCATCCCAGCTTCACGCACCATCCCAGCACACACACCATCCCAGCCTCACACACCATCCCAGCACACACACCATCCCAGCCACACACATCATCCCAGCCACACACACCATCCCAGCCACACGCACCATCTCAGCCACACACACCATCCCAGCACACACACCATCCCAGCCACACACACCATCCCAGCCACACGCACCATCTCAGCCACACACACCATCCCAGCACACACACCATCCCAGCCACACGCACCATGTCAGCCACACACACCGTCCCAGCACACACACCATCCCAGCCACACGCACCATCTCAGCCACACACACCATCCCAGCACACACACCATCCCAGCCACACGCACCATCCCAGCCACACACACCATCTCATCCACACGCACCATCCCAGCACACACACCATCCCAGCCACACGCACCATCTCAGCCACACGCACCATCCCAGCCACACGCACCATCCCAGCCACACACCCCATCCCAGCACACGCACCATCCCAGCACACATACCATTCCAGCCTCACACACCATCGCAGCACACACACCATCCCAGCACACGCACCATCCCAGCCTCACGCACCATCCCAGCACACGCACCATCCCAGCCTCACACACCATCCCAGCACACACACCATCCCAGCCTCACACACCATCCCAGCACACACACCATCCCAGCCACACGCACCATCCCAGCCACACACACCATCCCAGCCTCACACACCATCCCAGCACACACACCATCCCAGCCTCACACACCATCCCAGCACACACACCATCCCAGCCACACGCACCATCCCAGCCACACACACAATATCCCCGACACACGCACCATCCCACCACACACACCATCTCAGCCACACGCACCATCCCAGCACACACACCATCCCAGCATCACACACCATCCCAGCCACATGCACCATCCCAGCCACACGCACCATCCCAGCACACACACCATCCCAGCCACACGCAGCATCTCAGCCACACGCAGCATCTCAGCCACACGCACCATCTCAGCCTCACACACCATCCCAGCCACATGCACCATCCCAGCCACACGCACCATCCCAGCACGCACACCATCCCAGCCTCACGCACCATCCCAACCACACGCACCATCCCAGCCTCACACACCATCCCAGCCTCACACACTATCCAAGCCTCACACACCATCCCAGCCTCACACACCATCCCAGCCACACGCAACATCTCAGCCACACGCACCATCCCAGCCTCACACACCATCCCAGCACACACACCATCCCAGCCTCACGCACCATCCCAGCACACACACCATCCCAGCCTCACGCACCATCCCAGCACACACACCATCCCAGCCTCACGCACCATCCCAGCACACACACCATTCCAGCCTCACACACCATCGCAGCACACACACCATCCCAGCACACGCACAATCCCAGCCTCACACACCATCCCAGCACACACACCATCCCAGCACACACACCATCCCAGCACACGCACCATCCCAGCCTCACGCACCATCCCAGCACACACACCATCCCAGCCTCACACACCATCCCAGCACACACACCATCCCAGCACACGCACCATCCCAGCACACACACCATCCCAGCCTCACGCACCATCCCAGCACACACACCATCCCAGACTCACACACCATCCCAGCACACACACCATCCCAGCACACGCACCATCCCAGCCTCATGCACCATCCCAGCACACACACCATCCCAGCCTCACACACCATCCCAGCACACGCACCATCCCAGCCTCACGCACCATCCCAGCACACACACCATCCCAGACACAAACACCATCCCAGCCTCACACACCACCCCAACACACACACCATCCCAGCCTCACGCACCATCCCAGCCACACACACCATCACAGCCTCACGCACCACCCCAACACACACACCATCCCAGCACACGCACCATCCCAGCCACACACACCATCCCAGCCTCACGCACCATCCCAGCCTCACGCACCATCCCAGCACACACACCATCCCAGCACACGCACCATCCCAGCCTCACGCACCATCCCAGCACACACACCATCCCAGACACAAACACCATCCCAGCCTCACACACCATCCCAGCCTCACGCACCATCCCAGCCACACACACCATCCCAGCCTCACGCACCATCCCTGCACACACACCATCCCAGCCACACACACCATCCCAGCCTCACGCACCATCCCAGCACACACACCATCCCAGCACACGCACCATCCCAGCCACACACAGCATCCGAGCCACACGCACCATCTCAGCCACACGCACCATCCCAGCCACACACAGCATCCCAGCCACACGCACCATCTCAGCCACACGCACCATCCCAGCCACACGCACCATCCCAGCCTCACGCACCATCCCAACCTCACGCACCACCCCAGCCACACACACCATCCCAGCCACACAGACCATCCCAGCCACACGCACCACCCCAGCCACACGCACCATCCCAGCCTCACACACCATCCCAGCCACACGCACCACCCCAGCCACACGCACCATCCCAGCCACACGCACCATCCCAGCCACACAGACCATCCCAACCTCACGCACCACCCCAGCCACACACACCATCCCAGCCTCACGCACCATCCCAGCCACACGCACCACCCCAGCCACACACACCATCCCAGCCACACGCACCATCCCAGCACACACACCATCCCAGCCACACGCACCATCCCAGCACACACACCATCCCAGCCTCACGCACCATCCCAGCACACACACGATCCCAGCCTCACACACCATCCCAGCACACACACCATCCGAGCACACGCACCATCCCAGCCACACGCACCATCCCAGCACACACACCATCCTAGCCTCACACACCATCCCACCTCACGCACCATCCCAGCCACACGCACCATCCCAGCACACACACCATCCCAGCCAAACGCACCATCTCAGCCTCACGCACCATCTCAGCCTCACGCACCATCCCAGCCTCACACACTATCCCAGCCACACGCACCATCCCAGCACACACACCATCCCAGCCTCACACACCATCCCAGCCTCACGCACCATCCCAGCCACACACACTATCCCAGCTTCACGCACCATCCCAGCCACACGCACCATCCCAGCCTCACACACCATACCAGCACACACACCATCCCAGCCACACGCACCATCTCAGCCACACGCACCATCCCATCACACACACCATCCCAGCTTCACACACCATCCCAGCCTCACACACCATCCCAGCACACACACCATCCCAGTCTCACGCACCATCCCTGCACACACACCATCCCTGCACACGCACCATCCCAGCCTCACGCACCATCCCAGCACACACGCACCATCCCAGCACACGCACCATCCCAGCCACACGCACCATCCCAGCCACACACACCATCCCAGCCTCACGCACCATCCCAGCACACACACCATCCCAGCACACGCACCATCCCAGCACACACACCATCCCAGCCTCACGCACCATCCCAGCACACACACCATCCCAGACTCACACACCATCCCAGCACACACACCATCCCAGCACACGCACCATCCCAGCCTCATGCACCATCCCAGCACACACACCATCCCAGCCTCACACACCATCCCAGCACACACACCATCCCAGCCACACACATCATCCCAGCCACACACACCATCCCAGCCACACGCACCATCTCAGCCACACACACCATCCCAGCACACACACCATCCTAGCCACACGCACCATCCCAGCCACACACACCATCCCAGCCACACGCACCATCTCAGCCACACACACCATCCCAGCACACACACCATCCCAGCCACACGCACCATGTCAGCCACACACACCTTCCCAGCACACGCACCATCCCAGCCACACGCACCATCCCAGCCACACACACCATCCCAGCCTCACGCACCATCCCAGCACACACACCATCCCAGCACACGCACCATCCCAGCACACACACCATCCCAGCACACACACCATCCCAGACTCACACACCATCCCAGCACACACACCATCCCAGCACACGCACCATCCCAGCACACGCACCATCCCAGCACACACACCATCCCAGCCTCACGCACCATCCCAGCACACACACCATCCCAGACTCACACACCATCCCAGCACACACACCATCCCAGCACACGCACCATCTCAGCCTCACGCACCATCCCAGCACACACACCATCCCAGACTCACACACCATCCCAGCACACACACCATCCCAGCACACGCACCATCCCAGCCTCATGCACCATCCCAGCACACACACCATCCCAGCCACACGCACCATCTCAGCCACACACACCATCCCAGCACACACACCATCCCAGCCACACGCACCATGTCAGCCACACGCACCATCCCAGCACACACACCATCCCAGCCACACGCACCATCTCAGCCACACACACCATCCCAGCACACGCACCATCCCAGCCACACGCACCATCTCAGCCACACACACCATCCCAGCCACACGCACCATCTCAGCCACACGCACCATCCCAGCACACACACCATCCCAGCCACACACACCATCTCAGCCACACGCAGCATCCCAGCCACACGCACCATCCCAGCCATAGACACCATCCCAGCACACGCACCATCCCAGCACACGCACCATTCCAGCCTCACACACCATCGCAGCACACACACCATCCCAGCACACGCACCATCCCAGCCTCACACACCATCCCAGCACACACACCATCCCAGCACACACACCATCCCAGCACACGCACCATCCCAGCCTCACGCACCATCCCAGCACACACACCATCCCAGCCTCACACACCATCCCAGCACACACACCATCCCAGCACACGCACCATCCCAGCACACACACCATCCCAGCCTCACGCACCATCCCAGCACACACACCATCCCAGACTCACACACCATCCCAGCACACACACCATCCCAGCAAACGCACCATCCCAGCCTCATGCACCATCCCAGCACACACACCATCCCAGCCTCACACACCATCCCAGCACACACACCATCCCAGGCTCACACACCATCCCAGCACACACACCATCCCAGCACACGCACCATCCCAGCCTCATGCACCATCCCAGCACACACACCATCCCAGCCTCACACACCATCCCAGCCACACGCACCATCTCAGCCACACACACCATCCCAGCACACACACCATCCCAGCCACACGCACCATGTCAGCCACACACACCATCCCAGCACACGCACCATCCCAGCCACACGCACCATCCCAGCCACACACACCATCCCAGCCTCACGCACCATCCCAGCACACACACCATCCCAGCACACGCACCATCCCAGCACACACACCATCCCAGCCTCACGCACCATCCCAGCACACACACCATCCCAGACTCACACACCATCCCAGCACACACACCATCCCAGCACACGCACCATCCCAGCACACGCACCATCCCAGCACACACACCATCCCAGCCTCACGCACCATCCCACCACACGCACCATCCCAGACTCACACACCATCCCAGCACACACACCATCCCAGCACACGCACCATCCCAGCTTCACGCACCATCCCAGCACACACACCATCCCAGCCTCACACACCATCCCAGCACACACACCATCCCAGCCACACACATCATCCCAGCCACACACACCATCCCAGCCACACGCACCATCTCAGCCACACACACCATCCCAGCCCACACACCATCCCAGCCACACACACCATCCCAGCCACACGCACCATCTCAGCCACACACACCATCCCAGCACACACACCATCCCAGCCACACGCACCATGTCAGCCACACACACCGTCCCACCACACACACCATCCCAGCCACACGCACCATCTCAGCCACACACACCATCGCAGCACACACACCATCCCAGCACACGCACCATCCCAGCCTCACACACCATCCCAGCACACACACCATCCCAGCACACACACCATCCCAGCACACGCACCATCCCAGCCTCACGCACCATCCCAGCACACACACCATCCCAGCCTCACACACCATCCCAGCACACACACCATCCCAGCACACGCACCATCCCAGCACACACACCATCCCAGCCTCACGCACCATCCCAGCACACACACCATCCCAGACTCACACACCATCCCAGCACACACACCATCCCAGCAAACGCACCATCCCAGCCTCATGCACCATCCCAGCACACACACCATCCCAGCCTCACACACCATCCCAGCACACACACCATCCCAGGCTCACACACCATCCCAGCACACACACCATCCCAGCACACGCACCATCCCAGCCTCATGCACCATCCCAGCACACACACCATCCCAGCCTCACACACCATCCCAGCCACACGCACCATCTCAGCCACACACACCATCCCAGCACACACACCATCCCAGCCACACGCACCATGTCAGCCACACACACCATCCCAGCACACGCACCATCCCAGCCACACGCACCATCCCAGCCACACACACCATCCCAGCCTCACGCACCATCCCAGCACACACACCATCCCAGCACACGCACCATCCCAGCACACACACCATCCCAGCCTCACGCACCATCCCAGCACACACACCATCCCAGACTCACACACCATCCCAGCACACACACCATCCCAGCACACGCACCATCCCAGCACACGCACCATCCCAGCACACACACCATCCCAGCCTCACGCACCATCCCACCACACGCACCATCCCAGACTCACACACCATCCCAGCACACACACCATCCCAGCACACGCACCATCCCAGCTTCACGCACCATCCCAGCACACACACCATCCCAGCCTCACACACCATCCCAGCACACACACCATCCCAGCCACACACATCATCCCAGCCACACACACCATCCCAGCCACACGCACCATCTCAGCCACACACACCATCCCAGCCCACACACCATCCCAGCCACACACACCATCCCAGCCACACGCACCATCTCAGCCACACACACCATCCCAGCACACACACCATCCCAGCCAC
Organism: Scyliorhinus torazame; assembly: GCF_047496885.1. Classification (NCBI taxonomy): domain Eukaryota; kingdom Metazoa; phylum Chordata; class Chondrichthyes; order Carcharhiniformes; family Scyliorhinidae; genus Scyliorhinus; species Scyliorhinus torazame. The sequence continues at coordinate 50,940,186 of NC_092727.1, forward strand.
ACGCACCATGTCAGCCACACACACCGTCCCACCACACACACCATCCCAGCCACACGCACCATCTCAGCCACACACACCATCCCAGCACACACACCATCCCAGCCACACGCACCATCTCAGCCACACACACCATCCCAGCCACACGCACCATCTCAGCCACACGCACCATCCCAGCACACACACCATCCCAGCCACACGCACCATCTCAGCCACACGCACCATCCCAGCCACACGCACCATCCCAGCCACAGACACCATCCCAGCACACGCACCATCCCAGCCACACGCACCATCTCAGCCTCACACACCATCGCAGCACACGCACCATCCCAGCACACACACCATCCGAGCACACGCACCATCCCAGCCTCACGCACCATCCCAGCACACGCACCATCCCAGACTCACACACCATCCCAGCACACACACCATCCCAGCCTCACACACCATCCCAGCACACACACCATCCCAGCCACACGCACCATCCCAGCCACACACACCATCCCCGACACACGCACCATCCCACCACACACACCATCTCAGCCACACGCAACATCCCAGCACACACACCATCCCAGCATCACACACCATCCCAGCCATATGCACCATCCCAGCCACACGCACCATCCCAGCACACACACCATCCCAGCCACACGCAGCATCTCAGCCACAAGCACCATCCCAGCACGCACACCATCCCAGCCTCACGCACCATCCCAGCCTCACGCACCATCCCAGCCTCACACACTATCCCAGCCACACACCATCCCAGCCTCACACACTATCCCAGCCACTCGCACCATCCCAGCACACACACCATCCCAGCCTCACGCACCATCCCAGCCACACACACCATCCCAGCCTCACGCACCATCCCAGCACACACACCATCCAAGCCTCACGCACCATCCCAGCACACACACCATCCCAGTCTCACGCACCATCCCAGCACACGCACCATCCCAGCCACACACACCATCCCAGCCTCACGCACCATCCCAGCACACGCACCATCCCAGCCTCACGCACCATCCCAGCCACACGCACCATCGCAGCACACACACCATCCCAGCACACGCACCATCCCAGCCTCACGCACCATCCCAGCACACACGCACCATCGCAGCACACACACACCATCGCAGCACACACACCATCCCAGCACACGCACCATCCCAGCCACACACACCACCCCAGCCTCACGCACCATCCCAGCACACACACCATCCCAGCCTCACGCACCATCCCAGCACACACGCACCATCGCAGCACACACTCCATCCCAGCACACGCACCATCCCAGCCTAAGGCACCATCCCAGCACACACGCACCATCCCAGCCACACGCACCATCCCAGCCACACACACCATCCCAGCACAAGCACCGTCCCAGCCTCACGCACCATCCCAGCACACACGCACCATCGCAGCACACACACCATCCCAGCACACGCACCATCCCAGCCTCACACACCATCCAAGCCTCACGCACCATCCCAGCCTCACGCACCATCCCAGCACACACACCATCCCAGCACACGCACCATCCCAGCACACACACCATCCCAGCCTCACACACCATCCCAGCCACACACACCATCCCAGCCACACACACCAGCCCAGCCTCACGTACCATCCCAGCACACACACCATCCCAGCACACGCACCATCCCAGCCTCACGCGCCATCCCAGCACACGCACCATCCCAGCCTCACACACCATCCCAGCCTCACGCACCATCCCAGCCTCACACACCATCCCAGCACACGCACCATCCCAGCCACACACACCATCCCGGCCTCACGCACCATCCCAGTACACACACCATCCCAGCCTCACTCACCATCCCAGCACACACACCATCCCAGCCTCACGCACCATCCCTGCACACACACCATCCCAGCACACGCACCATCCCAGCCTCACGCACCATCCCTGCACACACACCATCCCAGCACACACACCATCCCAGCCTCACGCACCATCCCTGCACACACACCATCCCAGCCTCACGCACCATCCCAGCCTCACGCACCATCCCAGCCACACACACCATCCCAGTCTCACGCACCATCCCAGCCACTCACACCATCCCAGCCTCACGCACCATCCCAGCCACACACACCATCAGAGCCTCACACACCATCCCAGCCTCACACACCATCCCAGCCTCACGCACCATCCCAGCCTCACGCACCATCCCAGCCTCACACACCATCCCGGCCTCACTCACCATCCGAGCACACACACCATCCCAGCCTCACGCACCATCCCAGCCACACACACCATCCCAGTCTCACGCACCATCCCAGCCACTCACACCATCCCAGCCTCACGCACCATCGCAGCCACACACACCATCACAGCCTCACGCACCACCCCAACACACACACCATCCCAGCCACACACACCATTCCAGCCTCACGCACCATCCCAGCACTCACGCACCATCCCAGCACACACACCATCCCAGCACACGCACCATCCCAGCCACACACACCACCCCAGCCTCACGCACCATCCCAGCACACGCACCATCCCAGCCTCACGCACCATCCCAGCACACACGCACCATCGCAGCACACACACCATCCCAGCACACGCACCATCCCAGCCTCACGCACCATCCCAGCACACGCACCATCGCAGCCACACGCACCATCCCATCCACACGCACCATCCCAGCACACGCACCATCCCAGCCTCACGCACCATCCCAGCACACACACCATCCCAGCCACACGCACCAGCCCAGCCTCACGCACCATCCCAGCCACACACACCATCCCAGCCACACGCACCAGCCCAGCCTCACGTACCATCCCAGCACACGCACCATCCCAGCACACGCACCATCCCAGTACACACGCACCATCCCAGCCTCACGCGCCATCCCAGCCTCACACACCATCCCAGCCTCACGCACCATCCCAGCCTCACACACCATCCCAGCACACGCACCATCCCAGCCACACACACCATCCCGGCCTCACGCACCATCCCAGCACACACACCATCCCAGCGTCACTCACCATCCCAGCACACACACCATCCCAGCCTCACGCACCATCCCAGCCACACACACCATCCCAGCCTCACGCACCATCCCAGCCACTCACACCAGCCCAGCACACACACCATCCCAGCCTCACACACCATCCCGGCCTCACGCACCATCCCAGCCTCACGCACCATCCCAGCCACACACACCATCCCAGCCTCACGCACCATCCCAGCCACACACACCATCCCAGTCTCACGCACCATCCCAGCCTCACGCACCATCCCAGCCACACACACCATCCCAGCCTCACGCACCATCCCAGCCACTCACACCATCCCAGCACACACACCATCCCAGCCTCACACACCATCCCGGCCTCACGCACCATCCCAGCCTCACGCACCATCCCAGCCACACACACCATCCCAGTCTCACGCACCATCCCAGCCACACACACCATCCCAGTCTCACGCACCATCCCAGCACACACACCATCCCAGCCTCACACACCATCCCGGCCTCACGCACCATCCCAGCCTCACGCACCATCCCAGCCACACACACCATCCCAGTCTCACGCACCATCCCAGCCTCACGCACCATCCCATCACACACACCATCCCAGCTTCACACACCATCCCAGCCTCACACACCATCCCAGCACACACACCATCCCAGTCTCACGCACCATCCCTGCACACACACCATCCCTGCACACGCACCATCCCAGCCTCACGCACCATCCCAGCACACACGCACCATCCCAGCACACGCACCATCCCAGCCACACGCACCATCCCAGCCACACACACCATCCCAGCCTCACGCACCATCCCAGCACACACACCATCCCAGCACACGCACCATCCCAGCACACACACCATCCCAGCCTCACGCACCATCCCAGCACACACACCATCCCAGACTCACACACCATCCCAGCACACACACCATCCCAGCACACGCACCATCCCAGCCTCATGCACCATCCCAGCACACACACCATCCCAGCCTCACACACCATCCCAGCACACACACCATCCCAGCCACACACATCATCCCAGCCACACACACCATCCCAGCCACACGCACCATCTCAGCCACACACACCATCCCAGCACACACACCATTCTAGCCACACGCACCATCCCAGCCACACACACCATCCCAGCCACACGCACCATCTCAGCCACACACACCATCCCAGCACACACACCATCCCAGCCACACGCACCATGTCAGCCACACACACCTTCCCAGCACACGCACCATCCCAGCCACACGCACCATCCCAGCCACACGCACCATCCCAGCCACACACACCATCCCAGCCACACGCACCATCTCAGCCACACACACCATCCCAGCACACACACCATCCCAGCCACACGCACCATGTCAGCCACACGCACCATCCCAGCACACACACCATCCCAGCCACACGCACCATCTCAGCCACACACACCATCCCAGCACACACACCATCCCAGCCACACGCACCATCTCAGCCACACACACCATCCCAGCCACACGCACCATCTCAGCCACACGCACCATCCCAGCACACACACCATCCCAGCCACACACACCATCTCAGCCACACGCAGCATCCCAGCACACGCACCATCCCAGCACACACACCATCCCAGCCTCACGCACCATCCCAGCACACACACCATCCCAGACTCACACACCATCCCAGCACACACACCATCCCAGCACACGCACCATCCCAGCCTCATGCACCATCCCAGCACACACACCATCCCAGCCTCACACACCATCCCAGCATACACACCATCCCAGACTCACACACCATCCCAGCACACACACCATCCCAGCACACGCACCATCCCAGCCTCATGCACCATCCCAGCACACACACCATCCCAGCCTCACACACCATCCCAGCCACACGCACCATCTCAGCCACACACACCATCCCAGCACACACACCATCCCAGCCACACGCACCATGTCAGCCACACACACCATCCCAGCACACGCACCATCCCAGCCACACGCACCATCCCAGCCACACACACCATCCCAGCCTCACGCACCATCCCAGCACACACACCATCCCAGCACACGCACCATCCCAGCACACACACCATCCCAGCCTCACGCACCATCCCAGCACACACACCATCCCAGACTCACACACCATCCCAGCACACACACCATCCCAGCACACGCACCATCCCAGCACACGCACCATCCCAGCACACACACCATCCCAGCCTCACGCACCATCCCAGCACACGCACCATCCCAGATTCACACACCATCCCAGCACACACACCATCCCAGCACACGCACCATCCCAGCTTCACGCACCATCCCAGCACACACACCATCCCAGCCTCACACACCATCCCAGCACACACACCATCCCAGCCACACACATCATCCCAGCCACACACACCATCCCAGCCACACGCACCATCTCAGCCACACACACCATCCCAGCCACACGCACCATCTCAGCCACACACACCATCCCAGCACACACACCATCCCAGCCACACGCACCATGTCAGCCACACACACCGTCCCAGCACACACACCATCCCAGCCACACGCACCATCTCAGCCACACACACCATCCCAGCACACACACCATCCCAGCCACACGCACCATCTCAGCCACACACACCATCCCAGCCACACGCACCATCTCAGCCACACGCACCATCCCAGCACACACACCATCCCAGCCACACGCACCATCTCAGCCACACGCACCATCCCAGCCACACGCACCATCCCAGCCACAGACACCATCCCAGCACACGCACCATCCCAGCACACATACCATTCCAGCCTCACACACCATCGCAGCACACACACCATCCCAGCACACGCACCATCCCAGCCTCACGCACCATCCCAGCACACGCACCATCCCAGCCTCACACACCATCCCAGCACACACACCATCCCAGCCTCACACACCATCCGAGCACACGCACCATCCCAGCACACACACCATCCTAGCCTCACACACCATCCTAGCCTCACGCACCATCCCAGCCACACGCACCATCCCAGCACACACGCACCATCCCAGCACACACACCATCTCAGCCTCACGCACCATCTCAGCCTCACGCACCATCTCAGCCTCACGCACCATCCCAGCCTCACACACTATCCCAGCCACACGCACCATCCCAGCACACACACCATCCCAGCCTCACACACCATCCCAGCCTCACGCACCATCCCAGCCACACACACTATCCCAGCTTCACGCACCATCCCAGCCACACGCACCATCCCAGCCTCACACACCATACCAGCACACACACCATCCCAGCCACACGCACCATCTCAGCCACACGCACCATCCCATCACACACACCATCCCAGCTTCACACACCATCCCAGCCTCACACACCATCCCAGCACACACACCATCCCAGTCTCACGCACCATCCCTGCACACACACCATCCCTGCACACGCACCATCCCAGCCTCACGCACGATCCCAGCACACACGCACCATCCCAGCACACGCACCATCCCAGCCACACGCACCATCTCAGCCACACACACCATCCCAGCACACACACCATCCCAGCCACATGCACCATGTCAGCCACACACACCTTCCCAGCACACGCACCATCCCAGCCACACGCACCATCCCAGCCACACACACCATCCCAGCCTCACGCACCATCCCAGCACACACACCATCCCAGCACACGCAACATCCCAGCACACACACCATCTCAGCACACACACCATCCCAGACTCACACACCATCCCAGCACACACACGATCCCAGCACACGCACCATCCCAGCACACGCACCATCCCAGCACACACACCATCCCAGCCTCACGCACCATCCCAGCACACACACCATCCCAGACTCACACACCATCCCAGCACACACACCATCCCAGCACACGCACCATCCCAGCCTCACGCACCATCCCAGCACACACACCATCCCAGCACACACACCATCCCAGCCACACACATCATCCCAGCCACACACATCATCCCAGCCACACGCACCATCTCAGCCACACACACCATCCCAGCACACACACCATCCCAGCCACACGCACAATCCCAGCCACACACACCATCCCAGCCACACGCACCATCTCAGCCACACACACCATCCCAGCACACACACCATCCCAGCCACACGCACTTCCCAGCACACGCACCATCCCAGCCACACGCACCATCTCAGCCACACACACCATCCCAGCACACACACCATCCCAGCCACACACACCATCTCAGCCACACGCACCATCTCAGCCACACGCACCATCTCAGCCACACGCACCATCCCAGCACACACACCATCCCAGCCACACGCACCATCTCAGCCACACGCAGCATCCCAGCCACACGCACCATCCCAGCCACAGACACCATCCCAGCACACGCACCATCCCAGCACACACACCATTCCAGCCTCACACACCATCGCAGCACACACACCATCCCAGCACACGCACCATCCCAGCCTCACACACCATCCCAGCACACACACCATCCCAGCACACACACCATCCCAGCACACGCACCATCCCAGCCTCACGCACCATCCCAGCACACACACCATCCCAGCCTCACACCCCATCCCAGCACACACACCATCCCAGCACACGCACCATCCCAGCACACACACCATCCCAGCCTCACGCACCATCCCAGCACACACACCATCCCAGACTCACACACCATCCCAGCACACACACCATCCCAGCACACGCACCATCCCAGCCTCATGCACCATCCCAGCACACACACCATCCCAGCCTCACACACCATCCCAGCACACACACCATCCCAGCCACACACATCATCCCAGCCACACACACCATCCCAGCCACACGCACCATCTCAGCCACACACACCATCCCAGCACACACACCATCCCAGCCACACGCACCATCCCAGCCACACACACCATCCCAGCCACACGCACCATCTCAGCCACACACACCATCCCAGCACACACACCATCCCAGCCACACGCACCATGTCAGCCACACACACCATCCCAGCACACGCACCATCCCAGCCACACGCACCATCCCAGCCACACACACCATCCCAGCCTCACGCACCATCCCAGCACACACACCATCCCAGCACACGCACCATCCCAGCACACACACCATCCCAGCCTCACGCACCATCCCAGCACACACACCATCCCAGACTCACACACCATCCCAGCACACACACCATCCCAGCACACGCACCATCCCAGCACACGCACCATCCCAGCACACACACCATCCCAGCCTCACGCACCATCCCAGCACACACACCATCCCAGACTCACACACCATCCCAGCACACACACCATCCCAGCACACGCACCATCCCAGCCTCACGCACCATCCCAGCACACACACCATCCCAGCCTCACACACCATCCCAGCACACACACCATCCCAGCCACACACATCATCCCAGCCACACACACCATCCCAGCCACACGCACCATCTCAGGCACACACACCATCCCAGCACACACACCATCCCAGCCACACACACCATCCCAGCCACACGCACCATCTCAGCCACACACACCATCCCAGCACACACACCATCCCAGCCACACGCACCATGTCAGCCACACACACCGTCCCAGCACACACACCATCCCAGCCACACGCACCATCTCAGCCACACACACCATCCCAGCACACACACCATCCCAGCCACACGCACCATCTCAGCCACACACACCATCCCAGCCACACGCACCATCTCAGCCACACGCACCATCCCAGCACACACACCATCCCAGCTACACGCACCATCTCAGCCACACGCACCATCCCAGCCACACGCACCATCCCAGCCACAGACACCATCCCAGCACACGCACCATCCCAGCACACATACCATTCCAGCCTCACACACCATCGCAGCAGACACACCATCCCAGCACACGCACCATCCCAGCCTCACGCACCATCCCAGCACACGCACCATCCCAGCCTCACACACCATCCCAGCACACACACCATCCCAGCCTCACACACCATCCCAGCACACACACCATCCCAGCCACACGCACCATCACAGCCACACACACCACCCCCGACACACGCACCATCCCAGCCTCACACACCATCCCAGCACACACACCATCCCAGCCTCACACACCATCCCAGCACACACACCATCCCAGCCACACGCACCATCCCAGCCACACACACCATCCCCGACACACGCACCATCCCACCACACACACCATCTCAGCCACACGCACCATCCCAGCACACACACCATCCCAGCATCACACACCATCCCAGCCACATGCACCATCCCAGCCACACGCACCATCCCAGCACGCACACCATCCCAGCCACACGCAGCATCTCAGCCACACGCAGCATCTCAGCCACACGCACCATCTCAGCCTCACACACCATCCCAGCCACATGCACCATCCCAGCCACACGCACCATCCCAGCACGCACACCATCCCAGCCTCACGCACCATCCCAGCCACACGCACCATCCCAGCCTCACACACCATCCCAGCCTCACACACTATCCCAGCCTCACACACCATCCCAGCCTCACACACCATCCCAGCCACACGCAACATCTCAGCCACACGCACCATCCCAGCCTCACACACCATCCCAGCACACACACCATCCCAGCCTCACGCACCATCCCAGCACACACACCATCCCAGCCTCACGCACCATCCCAGCACACACACCATCCCAGCCTCACGCACCATCCCAGCACACACACCATTCCAGCCTCACACACCATCGCAGCACACACACCATCCCAGCACACGCACCATCCCAGCCTCACACACCATCCCAGCACACACACCATCCCAGCACACACACCATCCCAGCACACGCACCATCCCAGCCTCACGCACCATCCCAGCACACACACCATCCCAGCCTCACACACCATCCCAGCACACACACCATCCCAGCACACGCACCATCCCAGCACACACACCATCCCAGCCTCACGCACCATCCCAGCACACACACCATCCCAGACTCACACACCATCCCAGCACACACACCATCCCAGCACACGCACCATCCCAGCCTCATGCACCATCCCAGCACACACACCATCCCAGCCTCACACACCATCCCAGCACACACACCATCCCAGCCACACACATCATCCCAGCCACACACACCATCCCAGCCACACGCACCATCTCAGCCACACACACCATCCCAGCACACACACCATCCCAGCCACACGCACCATCCCAGCCACACACACCATCCCAGCCACATGCACCATCTCAGCCACACACACCATCCCAGCACACACAACATCCCAGCCACACGCACCATGTCAGCCACACACACCATCCCAGCACACGCACCATCGCAGCCACACGCATCATCCCAGCCACACACACCATCCCAGCCTCACGCACCATCCCAGCACACACACCATCCCAGCACACGCACCATCCCAGCACACACACCATCCCAGCCTCACGCACCATCCCAGCACACACACCATCCCAGACTCACACACCATCCCAGCACACACACCATCCCAGCACACGCACCATCCCAGCACACGCACCATCCCAGCACACACACCATCCCAGCCTCACGCACCATCCCAGCACACACACCATCACAGACTCACACACCATCCCAGCACACACACCATCCCAGCACACGCACCATCCCAGCCTCACGCACCATCCCAGCACACACACCATCCCAGCCTCACACACCATCCCAGCACACACACCATCCCAGCCACACACATCATCCCAGCCACACACACCATCCCAGCACACACACCATCCCAGCCACACACATCATCCCAGCCACACACACCATCCCAGCCACACGCACCATCTCAGCCACACACACCATCCCAGCACACACACCATCCCAGCCACACACACCATCCCAGCCACACGCACCATCTCAGCCACACACACCATCCCAGCACACACACCATCCCAGCCACACGCACCATGTCAGCCACACACACCGTCCCAGCACACACACCATCCCAGCCACACGCACCATCTCAGCCACACACACCATCCCAGCACACACACCATCCCAGCCACACGCACCATCTCAGCCACACACACCATCCCAGCCACACGCACCATCTCAGCCACACGCACCATCCCAGCACACACACCATCCCAGCCACACGCACCATCTCAGCCACACGCACCATCCCAGCCACAGACACCATCCCAGCACACGCACCATCCCAGCACACACACCATTCCAGCCTCACACACCATCGCAGCACACACACCATCCCAGCACACGCACCATCCCAGCCTCACGCACCATCCCAGCCTCACACACCATCCCAGCACACACACCATCCCAGCCTCACACACCATCCCAGCACACACACCATCCCAGCCACACGCACCATCCCAGCCACACACACCATCCCCGACACACGCACCATCTCAGCCTCACACACCATCCCAGCCTCACACCATCCCAGCCACACGCACCATCCCCGACACACGCACCATCCCACCACACACACCATCTCAGCCACACGCACCATCCCAACACACACACCATCCCAGCATCACACACCATCCCAGCCACATGCACCATCCCAGCCACACGCACCATCCCAGCCACACGCAGCATCTCAGCCACACGCACCATCTCAGCCTCACACACCATCCCAGCCACATGCACCATCCCAGCCACACGCACCATCCCAGCCACACGCAGCATCTCAGCCACACGCAGCATCTCAGCCACACGCACCATCTCAGCCTCACACACCATCCCAGCCACATGCACCATCCCAGCCACACGCACCATCCCAGCACGCACACCATCCCAGCCTCACGCACCATCCCAGCCACACGCACCATCCCAGCCTCACACACCATCCCAGCCACACGCAACATCTCAGCCACACGCACCATCCCAGCCTCACACACCATCCCAGCACACACACCATCCCAGCCTCACGCACCATCCCAGCACACACACCATCCCAGCCTCACGCACCATCCCAGCACACACACCATCCCAGCCACACGCAACATCTCAGCCACACGCACCATCCCAGCCTCACGCACCATCCCAGCACACACACCATCCCAGCCTCACGCACCATCCCAGCACACACACCATCCCAGCACACGCACCATCCCAGCCACACACACCACCCCAGCCTCACGCACCATCCCAGTACACACACCATCCCAGCCTCACGCACCATCCCAGCGCACACGCACCATCGCAGCACACACACCATCCCAGCACACGCACCATCCCAGCCACACACACCATCCCAGCACACGCACCATCCCAGCCACACACACCATCCCAGCCTCACGCACCATCCCAGCACACACGCACCATCGCAGCACACACACCATCCCAGCACACGCACCATCCCAGCCTCACACACCATCCAAGCCTCACGCACCATCCCAGCCACACACACCATCACAGCGTCACGCACCATCCCAGCACACGCACCATCCCAGCACACGCACCATCCCAGCACACACACCATCCCAGCCACACACACCATCCCAGCCACACGCACCAGCCCAGCCTCACGTACCATCCCAGCACACACACCATCCCAGCACACGCACCATCACAGCCTCACGCGCCATCCCAGCACACGCACCATCCCAGCCTCACACACCATCCCAGCCTCACGCACCATCCCAGCCTCACACACCATCCCAGCACACGCACCATCCCAGCCACACACACAATCCCGGCCTCACGCACCATCCCAGCACACACACCATCCCAGCACACACACCATCCCAGCCTCACGCACCATCCCAGCCACACACACCATCCCAGCCTCACGCACCATCCCAGCCACACACACCATCCCAGCCTCACGCACCATCCCAGCCTCACACACCATCCCAGCACACGCACTATCCCAGCCACACACACCATCCCAGCACACACACCATCCCAGCCTCACTCACCATCCCGCCTCACGCACCATCCCGGCCTCACGCACCATCCCAGCACACACACCATCCCAGCCTCACACACCTACCCGGCCACACACACCATCCCAGCACACATACCATCCCAGCCTCACGCACCATCCCAGCACACACACCATCCCAGCCTCACTCACCATCCCAGCCACACACACCATCCCAGCTCACACACCATCCCAGCACACACACCATCCCAGCCTCACGCACCATCCCAGCCTCACACCATCCCAGCCTCACGCACCATCCCAGCACACACACCATCCCAGACACAAACACCATCCCAGCCTCACACACCATCCCAGCCTCACGCACCATCCCAGCACACACACCATCCCAGCCTCACGCACCATCCCAGCCTCACGCACCATCCCAGCACACACACCATCCCAGCCTCACACACCATCCCAGCCTCACGCACCATCCCAGCCACACACACCATCCCAGCCTCACGCACCATCCCAGCACACACACCATCCCAGCCACACACAGCATCCCAGCCACACGCACCATCTCAGCCACACGCACCATCCCAGCCACACGCACCATCCCAGCCTCACGCACCATCCCAACCTCACGCACCATCCCAGCCACACGCACCACCCCAGCCACACGCACCATCCCAGCCACACGCACCACCCCAGCCACACGCACCATCCCAGCCACACACACCATCCCAGCCACACGCACCACCCCAGCCACACGCACCACCCCAGCCACACGCACCATCCCAACCTCACACACCATCCCAGCCACACGCACCATCCCAGCCACACACACCATCCCAGCCTCACACACCATCCCAGCCACACGCACCATCCCAGCACACGCACCATCCCAGCCTCACGCACCATCCCAGCCACACACACCATCCCAGCCTCACACACCATCCCAGCACACGCACCATCCCAGCCTCACGCACCATCCCAGCCTCACGCACCATCCCAGCCAACAAGAGGGCAGCAAGAAGAACGGCACCCCATTTCACGAACGTCGAGGTCAAGACCCTGCTAGACCCCGTGGAAGGGAGGTGGGCGACCCTGTACCCCAGACCAGGATGTATGCTGCCAGCTGCTGCTGCTCGCAGAGTCTGAGCGCAGCTGGCAGAGGTGGTTAGTGCCGTGAGCAACACTGTCTGGACCAGCCAGCAGTGCCGGATGAAACTGCACAACCTCTCAGGGCGACCGGGGTGAGTAGACAGCACTGTGCCCCTGGCACCAACCCCCATCCCACAAACTCGGAACCGTACTCACCCCCCACCCCCAGCCAGATGGCAGCCGAACCGCCACCCTGCACCACATGCCGGCACTCATACTGGCCACCATGTCGGGTGCCCTGGCCACCGTCTACTCACCCCATGGGCTGCATGCGTTGGACTGTCTACCACAATGTGTGTTCTGATAGCACCACCCCCGCCGGACCTGTGGCCCCTCACCGCAGCAAAGCAATAGGCCCTGGATGTGGTCGGTGGCCCCGAGGAAAGGGCAGTCGCCGGGGTGGGGGTTGGCATCAGACGAGTAAGGAAGACCTCGCTAAGTTGTGGTTCCCCATGGAACGTGTGTCACCCACACACCACCCTCACCCCCACACCACCTTCACCCCCACACCACCCCCACACCACCCTCACCCCCACACCACCCTCACCCTCATATCACCCTCACCCCCACCCCCAAACCACCTTCACCCCAACACCACCCCCACACCCACACCACCCTCACATCATCCTCACCCCCACACCGCCCTCACCCACACCCCCAAACCACCTTCACCCCAACACCACCCCCACACCCACACCACCCTCACACCATCCTCACCCCCACTCCCACACCACCTTCACCCCCACACCACACCCACACCACCCTCACATCATCCTCACCCCCACACCACCCTCACACCATCCTCACCCCCACTCCCACACCACCTTCACCCCCACACCACACCCACACCACCCTCACACCATCCTCACCCCCACTCCCACACCACCTTCACCCCCACACCACACCCACACCACCCTCACATCATCCTCACCCCCACATCGCCCTCACCCCCAACCCCACACCACCTTCACCCCTATATCACCCTCACACCATCCTCACCCCCACTCCCACACCACTCCCACTCCCACACCACCCTCACCCCCACACCGCCCTCACTCCCAACCCCACATCACCTTCACCCTCACACCATCCTCACCCCCACACCGCCTTCACCCCCACGCCACCTCCACACCACCCTCACCCCCACATCACCCTCACACCATCCTCACCCCCACACCAACTTCACCCCCACACCACCCCCATACCACCTTCACCCCCACACCACCCTCACACCATCCCCACCCCCACACCACCTTCACCCCCACACCACCTCACACCATCCTCACCCCCGCCCCAACACCACCCTCCCCCCCACACCACCCTCACCCCCACATCACCCTCACACCATCCTCACCCCCACCCCCACACCACCTTCACCCCCACACCACCCTCACTCCCACACCACCTTCACACCCACACCACCCTCACACCGTCCTCACCCCCACCCCAACACCACCCTCACACCCACACCACCCTCACACCGTCCTCACCGCTACCCCAACACCACCCTCACACCCACACCACCCTCACACCGTCCTCACCGCTACCCCAACACCACCCTCACACCCACACCACCCTCACACCCACACCACCTTCACCCCCACACCACCCTCACTCCCACACCACCCTCATATCCACACCACCCTCACACCATCCTCACCCCCACCCCCACACCACCTTCACCCCCACACCACCCTCACACCCACACCACCCTCACACCATCCTCACCCCCACCCCCACACCACCTTCACCCCCACACCACCCTCACACCCACACCACCCTCACACCCACACCACCCTCACACCATCCTCACCACCACCCCCACACCACCTTCACCCCCACACCACCCTCACACCCACACCACCCTCACACCATCCTCACCCCCACCCCCACACCACCCT
This sequence comes from Scyliorhinus torazame, assembly GCF_047496885.1. Lineage (NCBI taxonomy): Eukaryota > Metazoa > Chordata > Chondrichthyes > Carcharhiniformes > Scyliorhinidae > Scyliorhinus > Scyliorhinus torazame. The sequence goes on from NC_092727.1 coordinate 50,956,178, forward strand.
CACCCCCAAACCACACTCACACAACTCTCGCACTCACCAGCACCCCCACACCAGCCTCATCCCCACACCACCCTCACATCATGCTTAACCCTACTCCACCCTCATACCCAAACCACACTCACACAACTCTCTCAACCACCCCCACACCACTCTCACCTCCACGCCACTCTCACATCATCCTTATCCCCACACCACCCTCAGACCAGCCCACACTGCCGCTTCACCACCACCCCTACTCCCCACTCCCAGACACCCCCCCCCCTCCTTAACTCACCCCAACACTCCCACTCCCCCCTGGCCCACGGCCTAATCATGCGTCTTGACTTGTGTCCTGCAACAGCTGGTGGTGAAGGGGCAGACTCTTCCGGTATCCCCCGCCCCAACCCCCGCCACAGCCAGAACCCCAGGTGCTGACCAGCGATGAGGACACCGAGAAGGACACGAGTCATCGACCCGAGACCCAAGGCACCCCGGAGCTCAAGTCCAAGGATGACACTGACTTCCAATCACAGCTGCCTCCAACACCCTCCACCATCCCAGAGACACTCAATTTGGTTGGGCACTTTAATGAAGAGGCTCCCGGGCCACTCTCTGGTGCGTACCACACACATGCTCCGGTACAGCAGGTGGATGTAGGAACTCTCGAGGGGACGGACGATTGGCGGGCGGGACGACCCCAGGGACAAGATGCCGTCCAGACGGGACTCGAGATTCTGGAACGAACAATCCCATCGATTGTGGAGATGCAGTCACAGAGCCAGGGACTACATGAGGGGTTGTCGGCGAGCATCCAGTGTCTGCAGGTACAGGTGGAGGAGTCCAACCGCGAGCAAGAGCAGGAGATGATGCTGGCCATGAGTGCCACCCAGGCCAACACCGCACTGGTGGCATTTGTGGTGGAGGCATTGGGGATGAGGGTTTCGGCCATGGATCTGCATGTCCGAGGTCTGGGTCAACCTGCCCAGGCGGTGGCCGAGGCCTTGGACAGGACTGTACTCTCACAGGCAGCCATGTGCCAGAGCCACCTGGACAATGCGGCGGCGCTCCTGAGCGTGGCCCAGTCACAGCGGGCCATGGCTGGGAGCATTGGTGGTATCGCCCAGGCACTGGCCAAGTGGCACAGACACAGAGGACAGTGTCCCAGTCCCAGAGGGAGATGGTACAGTCACTTGCTGAAATAGCACAGACCCAGAAGGACGGGGCGGGGGGCATCAGAAGAACCTACCTTGCCGCTAGATGATCCTGCAAAATACAAGGCATGATGCCCGATTGGATCGCGTGTTGGGATGGCGGCTGGTGTGGGGTAGTGAGAGGGGATGCGAAGGTGGTGAGTGGTGTAGGGGTGGTGTGTAGCCACATAAGTTGGCCAACTCCCGATTTAAAATGGCGAACGGCAAAGGCTGAAGGGAAATTCAGCCAACACAGGCAGAAACCAGTAGGTGCAGGTTTGCTGTGTATTTAACTCTGCAAAAGCCCAGACAGCATTGATACCAGCGACCATCAGCATAATAATGTAGCAGCCATATACATACTAATGCGCAATCCCCGGGTGCAATTGAAACATTTGGGATAAACAAAGCAAAGCCAGACTCCTCGGCGCCAGCAGGAGCCAACACAAAGGAGGTGAACGAGCACCTCAAGACCGCCCATCGATCAGGGAACCGCTCCAGTATTGGAGAAATCGAACCAAGCGATTGGGACAAAGTCCAATCACTTGGGACCAGGTATGGGGTCCGCCCGAAAGGCGGGAAGCCCCTGGGGACTATAAAGTTAAGCACCCAAGTTCAACTCGCTCTCTTCTTCCTGCCCGGGTCACCCAGCAACGCGAACCAACATTGACCGTGACCGGTGCAGTGACCGCCGAAAGACCGTAAGTCTTAATTCAACGCTAGCTACGAGATAGGCGCTCCTAGCTACCAATCCGTACCAACTTCGAATCCCGCAGACTCAGAACCCAAATGAAAGACCATTTGTTCCCCTGACCTGGTGGGCCAGTCCGAAGTTAAGTATAGGTCTGTTAGTTGTAGAAGTAGCTTAGACGTAGAATTTATGCATGAGTAGCGATTACTGTGTATAATAGATGTGCTTTGATTTGAATCTTACTAATCGGTGTATTGAGTTATTGATCATTACTCGGACTTGAATCTCGTGGCGGTATCATAAAGATACCTGGCGACTCGAGAGCAAAGGTAATAAAACAGAGCAATTGAACCAACCGAAAAGTTAGCAACAGGTGGGTTGTATGGGGATGTGTGGGAGTGGTGTTGAGGTGGTGTTGGGGTGGTGGGTGGTATGGGAGGATGTGGGTTGTGTGGGGGTGGTAAGAGGAGATGAGGGGGTGGTGAGTGGTGTAGGAGTGGTGGGTGGTGTGGGAGGATATGGGTGGTGTGGGGGTGGTGGGTGGTGTGGGGATGTGTGGGAGTGGTGTTGGGGTGGTGAGTGGTGTGGGAGGATGTGGGTGGTGTGGGGGTGGTGGGTGGTGTGGGGATGTGTGGGTGTGGTGTTGGGGCGGTGAGTGGTGTGGGAGGGTGTGGGTGGTGTGGGGGTGGTGAGAGAGGATGAGGGGTGGTGCGTGGTGTAGGGGTGGTGGGTGGTGAGGGAGGGTGTGGGAGGTGTGGAGGTGGTGACGGGGTGGTGGGGGGCTGGTGCCCCACGTGCCATGAGGAAATGCAACTCAGTGGAGTCTCACTTGCTCAACCGATGCCGACCTCCGCCTTGGTGAATTCCCTCTCTCTGGAACCACCGACCAGGTCCAATGCCTACTCTTCCACTGCGGTGAGGTGCTGCATATCCGGCGGTTCCCCTCCGGTCTTTTCTGCCTCCCGGCAATTATGTGCCGCTTTCTGCTTGTCGGTGGGGGTCGGTGGGTGGTGATGGTGGGGGAAGACAGAAAGGTCGAAGTATTAGGCAGCCGGATGTGAATACCCGAGGGAGTGGCTCGTTCGTGGCCAGAGCACCCGGCCATGATGTCCGGTATGGTTGCTCGTACGTGGTGCAGAGTGGGGAGCGCACACATTGCTGGCGGGTGGGGTTCAGTCGCACTCCGGGTGGGGGGGTTGAGATTATAGGTGCGCGGGTCGAGGGTTAATGCCAGGGGAACGGTGCTGCCTACTCACCCTGGCTGCCCTGAGGAGGACATACAGCTTCTTCCTGCCCTGTTGCCCGGTCCTGGCGGTGGGGCCCATGGCACTCACAATGTCCGCCACCAGCGCCCAGGCCCGGTGTATGACATAGGGCGGCAGCTTCCTTCCAACCCCGGGGTACACGGTAGACCGCCTCTCCTCCACGCGTACGGCAAAGTCTTCAGCTCCGCCTCCGCAAACCGGGGTGCCGCTCTCCGTGCTGCCATCTTGGTGGCTGGGATGGCGTGTATGAGGAGTGGAGTGCTGATATGCGACTGCAGCTTGTCAGTCTCTCGAATGTCAACCCCGACCCTAAAGAATTGGACACCATTTTTCTTTAGAATCGCTCGTGTTCCACGTGTCGCCGGTGCTCGCCCATTTTGCTGTCATAGAAGTCCACCGATTCTGTCCCAGCGTCAGCTCTTAGTCTCTGGAACGGAGATCCCGCCCCTTATGTCTTCATCGCAACATACATCCCCCGACCTATCTTTGTGTCATCTTTAAATTTAGCTACCGTGGCTTTGCTCCACTCGTCGAAGTCATTGATGTAAATTGTAAAAAGTTGAGGCCCAGTACAAACCCCTGCAGACTCCACTTATCACACTGTGCCTATCAGACAAATTCGCAGTACATATTACTCTTGAAAAGTACTCTGATCAATTAGTTAAGTACAATTTCCCTTTCACAAAGTAATTCTAACTCTTCCCATTTAACCTGACTATTTCTAATTACCTCTTTAATGATCGATTCAAACACCTTCCCCATGGCAGGTGTCAAGCTTCCTGGCCTCTAGTTTTCTGTTTTCTACCTCCATCCCTCCCTTTAAATTATATTTGCAACATTCCAGAATCAAGGGAATTTTGGAAAATTATCACCAACTTGTTGGCAGCACGGTAGCACAGTGGTTAGCACAATTGCTTCACAACTCCAGGGTCCCAGGTTCGATTCCCAGCTTGTGTCACTGTCTGTGCGGAGTCTGCACGTTCTCTCTGTGCGCGCGTGAGTGTCCTCCGGGTGCTCCGGTTCCTCCCACAGTCCAAAGATGTGCAGGTTAGGTGGATTGGCCATGTTAAATTGCCCTTAGTGTCCAAAATTGCCCTTTGTGTCGGGTGGAGTTACTGGGTTATGGGAATAGGGTGGAGGTGGAGGTGTGGGCTTGGGTAGGGTGCTCTTTCCAAGAGCCGGTGCAGACTCGATGGGCCGAATGGCCTCCTTCTGCACTATAAAATTGTTGACTTCCTCATTAACCTTTCTGGACTGGAGATTTGACAGCCTGAGCCCCATCCGTTTGTTCAGTACTCTCTTTGCAGAGGCTGCACGTTCTCCCCGTGTCTCCGTGGGATTCCTCCGGGTGCTCTGGTTTCCCCACACAGTCCAAAGGTGTGCAGGTTAGGTGGATTGACAATGCTAAATTGCCCTTAATGTCCAAACAAATGGTTAAGTGGGGTTACAGGGTTACGGGGCTAGGGCGGAAGTGTGCTCTTTAGGTAGAGTGCTCTTTCCAAGGGCCAGGGCAGAATCGATGGGCCAAATGGCCTCCTTCTGCACTGTAAGTTCTATGATTCTATGCTTTCCTAGTGATTGTAAATTCATCAAGTTCCCCTCTCTCTTCCACCTCTTGATTTATAGCTATTATTTTCTGTATTCTCTATCAGGAAGACAGAAGCAAAACATTTGTTCTTTTCATTTCATCTACCATTTAGTTATCATATGGTCACTCTCTCAAGGATCAACATTCCTTTATTTATTCTTTTTAAATATGTAGAAACTCTTGCTATTGGTTTATACATTTCTAGCTGGCTTCCTCTGACTCTCACAGGGCTGCACGGTAGCACAGCGGTTAGCACTGTTACTTTACAGCACCAGGGACGTGGGTTCGATTCCCGACTTGGATCACTGTCCATGCGAGATCTGCACATTCTCCTCGTGTCTGCGTGAGTTTCCTCCGGGCGCTCCGGCTTCTTCCTCCCAAAAGTCCTGTTCGGTGAATTGTACATTCTGAATTCTCCCTCTGTGTACCCGAACAAGTATGGCGACTAGGGGCTTTTCACAGTAACTTCATTGCAGGGTTAATGTAAACCTACTTGTGACACTAATAAAGATAATTATTAATTTATTTCTCTGTACTAATCTTTCAGTCATTATCTGCCAACAAGGTAGATGAGCTTGTGGCCCAGATTGTGACTGGCAGGTATTATGTGGTAGGCATCACAGAGACGTGGTTGCAGGGGGTTCAGGACTGGCATTTAAACATCCTATCGAAAAGACAGAGAGGTGGGCAGAGGGGGCAGGGGTGCCTTGTTAATTAGGAATGAAATTAAATCAATAGCACTAAACGACATAGGGTCAGATGATGTGGAGTCTGTGTGGGTAGAGTTGAGGAACGACAAAGGCAAAAAAACCATAATGGGAGTTATGTACAGGCCTCCTAACAGTGGCCAGGACCAGGGGCACAAAATGCACCACGAAATAGAAAGTGCATGTCAGAAAGGCAAGGTCACAATGATCATGGGGGACTTCCACATGCAGGTGGACTGGGTAAATAATGCTGCCAGTGGACCCAAGGAAAGGGAATTCATTGAATGTTTACAGGAGGGCTTTTTGGAACAGCTTGTGATGGAGCCCACGAGTGGACAGGCCATTCTGGACTTAGTGTTATGTAATGAGCCAGACTTGATTAAAGATCATAAAGTAAGGGAACACTTAGGAAGCAGTGATCATAATATGGTAGAATTCAATCTCCAATTTGAAAGAAAGAAGGTAGAATCAGATGTAAAGGTGTTACAGTTAAATAAAGGTAACTACAGGGGTATGAGGGAGGAACTGACGAAAATCGACTGGGAGCAGAGCGTAGTGGGAAAGACAGTAGAACAGCAATGGCAGGAGTTTCTGGGAGTAATTGAGGACACAGTACAGAGGTTCATCCCAAAGAAAAGAAAGGTTATCAAAGGGGGGATTAGGCAGCCATGGCTGACAAAGGAAGTTAGGGAATGCATCAAAGCAAAAGAGAAAGCCTATAATGTGGCAAAGAGTAGTGGGAAGTCAGAAGATTGGGAAGGCTACAAAAACAAACAGAGGATAACAAAGAGAGAAATAAGGAAAGAGAGGATCAATTATGAAGGTATGCTAGCCAGTAACATTAAGAATGATAGTAAAAGTTTCTTTAAATACATTAAAAACAATCGGGAGGCAAAAGTTGACATTGGGCCGCTCCAAAATGACGCTGGTAATCTAGTGATGGGAGACAAGGAAATAGCTGAGGAACTAAATAAGTACTTTGCGTCAGTCTTCACAGTAGAAGACATGAGTAATAGCCCAACATTTCAGGAGAGTCAGGGGGCAGAGTTGAATATGGTAGCCATCACAAAGCAGAAAGTGCTAGAGAAACTAAGAGGTCTAAAAATTGATAAATCTCCGGGCCCAGATGGGCTACATCCTAGAGTTCTAAAGGAGATAGCTGAAGAAATAGTGGAGGCATTAGTTATGATCTTTCAAAAGTCACTGGAGTCATGGAAAGTCCCAGAGGATTGGAAAATCGCTGTTGTAACCCCCCTGTTCAAGAAGGGAACAAGGAAAAAGATGGAAAATTATAGGCCAATTAGCCTAACCTCGGTTGTTGGCAAGATTCTAGAATCCATTGTTAAGAATGAGATTTCTAAATTCTTGGAAGTGCAGGGTCGGATTAGGACAAGTTAGCATGGATTTAGTAAGGGGAGGTCGTGCCTGACAAACCTGTTAGAGTTCTTTGAAGAGATAACAAATAGGTTAGACCAAGGAGAGCCAATGGATGTTATCTATCTTGACTTCCAAAAGGCCTTTGATAAGGTGCCTCACGGGAGACTGCTGAGTAAAATAAGGGCCCATGGTATTCGAGGCAAGGTACTAACATGGATTGACGATTGGCTGTCAGGCAGAAGGCAGAGAGTTGGGATAAAAGGTTATTTTTCGGAATGGCAACCGGTGACGAGTGGTGTCCTGCAGGGTTCAGTGTTGGGGCCATAGTTGTTCTCTTTATATATTACCGATCTAGATGACGGGACTGGGGGCATTCTGGCTAAGTTTGCCGATGATACAAAGATAGGTGGAGGGGCAGGTAGTATAGAGAAGGTGGGGAGGCTGCAGAAAGATTTAGACAGTTTAGGAGAGTGGTCCAAGAAATGGCTTATGAAATTCAACGTGGGCAAGTGCGAGGTCTTGCACTTTGGAAAAAAGAATAGAGGCATGGACTATTTTCTAAACGGTGACAAAATTCATAATGCTGAAGTGCAAAGGGACTTGGGAGTCCTAGTCCAGGATTCTCTAAAGGTAAACTTGCAGGTTGAGTCCGTAATTAAGAAAGCAAATGCAATGTTGTCATTTATCTCAAGAGGCTTGGAATATAAAAGCAGGGATGTACTTCTGAAGCTTTATAAAGCATTAGTTAGGCCCCATTTAGAATACTGTGAGCAATTTTGGGCCCCACACCTCAGGAAGGACATACTGGCACTGGAGTGGGTCCAGCGGAGATTCACACGGATGATCCCAGGAATGGTAGGCCTAACATACGATGAACGCCTGAGGATCCTGGGATTATATTCATTGGAGTTTAGGAGGTTGAGGGGAGATCTGATAGAAACTTACAAGATAATGAATGGCTTAGATAGAGTGGACGTAGGGAAGTTGTTTCCATTAGCAGGGGAGACTAGGACCCGGGGGCACAGCCTTAGAATAAAAGGGAGTCACTTTAGAACAGAGATGAGGAGAAGAAATATCTTCAGCCAGAGAGTGGTGGGTCTGTGGAATTCATTGCCACAGAGGGCAGTGGAGGCCGGGACGTTGAGTGTCTTTAAGACAGAAGTTGATAAATTCTTGATTTCTCGAGGAATTAAGGGCTATGGAGAGAGAGCAGGTAAATGGAGTTGAAATCAGCCATGATTGAATGGTGGAGTGGACTTGATGGGCCGAATGGCCTTACTTCCGCTCCTATGTCTTATGGTCTTATTCTTTATACTATCACCAATCATCTGACATGCCACTAACCTTTGCACAGTTATATGCTTTTTCCTTAAGTTTGATGCTATCCTTAACTTCTTTAGTTAATCTCGGATGGTGGGGGTCTCCCATGAGAATTTATCCTTATAATTAGAATAAACTCATTCTGGGTATTTTGAAATATCCTTTTAAATGTCAGCAACTGCTTCTCTATTGATCTATCCCCTTCCATATTCATCGGCTCGAGTTCATGTTTATTTTGACAACAGCTTACAGAATGCATAGGCAGAGAAAGGGTACGTACTGTGATTTTTCAAGAGCTAGCAGACAGATTGTTGAGTTGGTGATCAAACCCATTGCCATGGAAGCGTACCAGCAAGATATGCTAGACAAGCCCAAAACATCGAAGAGCTACTCAAGGATGGACGCAAGCATGAAGCGATTCTCACAGGTCGGCGAAACTCACAGGTTATAAGGGTAACCCCAATTGTTGGTGCACTCAAGAGGACACCAAACCTAATAAAATATGTGGAAGGTATGAATCAAGCACCAAGGAAATGCCCAACTTTCCATCAATTCTTCAAGGTATGAGGTAGAAAGGACCATTGGTAGCGGTAGTGTCAAATGTGTCAACGTGCCAATGTCAGCAAAACTAAGGAGCTGGTCACTGACTTCAGGAAGCAAAGTATCGTTCACACCCCTCTCTGCATCAATGGTGCCAAGGTGGAGATGGTTGACTGCTTCAAATATCTAGGTGTGCACATCACCAATAAAATGTCCTGGTCCACGCACATCGACGCTATGACCAAGGAAACTAAGGAAATTTGGCATGTCCACAATGACTTTTACCAATTTTAACAGATGCACCATAGAAAGCATCCTTTCTGGCTGTTTTGGAACTGCTCGGCCCAAGTCCGTAAGAAACTTCAGAGAGTCGTGAACACCACCCAATCCATCACCCGAACCCGCCTCCCATCCATTGACTCTGCTCCACCTCCCGCTGCCTTGGGAAAGCGGGCAGCATAATCAAAGACCCCTCCCAACTGGGATATTCTATCTTCCAATCTCTTCCACTGGGCAGAAGATACAAAAATATCTGAGAACACTCACTAAGAGATGCAAAAACAGCTTCTTCCCCGCTGTTACCAGACTCCTGAAAGACCCTCTTAATGACTGAACTGATATCTCTACTCAGCTTCTCTATTGTTAACATAGAACATACAGTGCAGAAGGAAGCCATTCGGCCCATCGAGTCTGCACCAACCCCCTTAAGCCCTCACTTCCACCCTATCCCCATAACTCAATAATTCCTCCTAACCTTTTTTGGTTACTAAGGGCAATTTATCATGGCCAATGCACCTAACCTGCACGTCTTTAGACTGGGAGGAAACCGGAGCACCCGGGGGAAACCCACACAGACACGAGGAGAATGTGCAGACTCCACACAGACAGAGACCCAGCGGGGAATCAAACCTGGGACTCTGGCGCTGTGAAACCATAGTGCTATCCACTTGTGCTACCGTGTTGCTAGCCCTTTACTGGGCAGCACGGTAGCATTGTGGTTAGCATAATTGCTTCACAGCTCCTGGGTCCCAGGTTCGATTCCCGTCTTGGGTCACTGTCTGTGCGGAGTCTGCATGTTCTCACCATGTGTGCGTGGGTTTCGTCCGGGTGCTCCGGTTTCCTCCCATAGTCCAAAGATGTGCAGGTTAGGTGGATTGGCCATGTTAATTTGCCCTTAGTGTCCTAAATTGCCCTTAGTGTTGGGTCGGGTTGCTGGGTTATGGGGATGGGGTGGAAGTGTGGACCTTGGGTAGGGTGCTCTTTCCAAGAACCGGTGCAGACTCTATGGGCCGAATGGCCTCCTTCTGCACTGTAAATTCTATGATTCTATGATACTCCGTCCGCTTCACCCGATGTCTATGTCTATGTATTTACATTGGTATTTATTGTATGTATTATGGTTTTTCATGCATGGAAAGACCTGCCTGGATTGTACACAGAACAATACTTTTCAATTTTCACTGTACCTCAGAACAATTAACAATAAATCTAAATCTAAATCAGTGCATTAGAGCTGATGGAGCTACAAAGGCCTTTGTGCCCTGATACAAACCAATCGCAAACAATGTGCACCTTTAAGCACTAAGAATGATGATCGGTGTCCCGTCAGAAAGAAATGCGAGATGATCGACTAAGCAGAAAATAACGATGCCGTGCATGATGAGAAAAAGAGCGGTTAATAAACATTCCACGTCATCAATTTCATGATAAACTTAGCCATTGCCACGCATCCAAATTGTTTGGCAAGTTTAAAATTGTTTGTTTGAAGCAAGTTGGAAACTGTTCATCATTAGCAAAGATTGAAACAGGAGTAAACGCCAACATTCTACCTCTGTGAATTCTAAAAGACGTAGATCCATAGACAAGGAAGGCCATGACAAAACCTATGCCTGCACAACTTACAGCATATAGTGGTTTTCCAATTCCATGTTATCACAACCTCCTAGGCCAGTGCGCAGTCAATTCCAGCCCCTCTTGACCCAGGGTCGCAACTCAAATGAAATTAGATGTTACTTTAAAAAAAGTATTATAAGTAAACTGACAGAAATTGTAACTGTCCTACCTAGTACCTCTTTTCCAACCCATCTTTCTTCCGAACTACCCGCACTATACACACAGGCAGACAAACAACACAGAGGGGAAAGAGTGATTGAGAGGTTTTTGAAATAAATTTAGAGTATCCAATTATTTATTTTCCAATCAGGGGCAATTTAGCATGGCCAATCCACCTACCACATTGGGGTGAGACCCACGCAGACACGGGGAGAATGTGCAAACACAACACGGACAGTGACCCAGGGCCGGGATTGAACCTGGGACCTCGGCGCTGTGAGGCAGCAACTGTGTCACCGTGCCGCCATCAGAGTGATTGAGAGGTAAAGAAAATATTAATATAAATAAAAGGATAAAGGATAGTTGATGTAATAGGATGGCTTCCAGTTAATGTCTTTCTGGAGTTCAAGCTTTTGTTTTGGTACTTCTTCCTCCTAGGCTTGCGATGGTTTTCTCTGGCAAGGTTGTCTACATTCTCAGTACATTCAGGATTATTTCAAGTTTACAGCAAAGATGTGCCAGGCACTCACTGGTTTTAGAACAATAAAGCAGTTCTTTACTCCAACTGTGAAAGAGAGACACTGCCCCTTTCACTTCCAAGGCCTAAATACTTCTTCCCAGGTCTCTCACAAGGCATCATGCAGGAACCAATCACTGAATGTTGTAAGGCAGAACACTGTCCCTGGCCAATCCACAGGTTGTCAGTCAACAAATCAAACTAAATTCCTCCAAAGCTGGTTCCGAAGGTCCACTTGGCACTGACAAGTCTGTTTCTCCTCTCCAAAATACAAAACCCGGAACACAATGTCCAGAGGAGCAGGCTGCTTCAGCTTGAGGCCTCTGCTTAAAGGCACATTTCGAATATGGGTCCAGGGACCAAAAATAATAAAGGAAAATATGGCAACAAAGGAGATGAACAGTAAGGACTCTTACAGGATCCTCTCACAGGATGTGCAGGATCCATCTTCCTGGAGTGCAAGTACAATCAACTCTCTTGATGCTCCAGATGCCTAGCTCATCCCAGTAAGGCTAAAATGGGTCACATGTTTGTGGATATGCTGAATTGAATCAGGCCATCCTTCAGTGATGGTTCTCCACAGTATCTGTGGTGTAGAGTCTTTCACTGTTTCGTCTTATAGCTGTTGGTAGTTGAGTCGCTAGGTCGTAGCTTCTAAAGGGCTAATGTTTGCAGGAGATGCAGTGGCATAATGGTATTGTCACTGGACTAGTAATCCAGAGACCCAGAGGCATGTCTGGGGACTGGGTTCAAATCCCACCATGGCCAATAGTGAAATTTGAATTCAATAAAAATCTGGAATTAGAAGTCTAAAGGTAACCATGAAGCCATTGTCAATTATCATAAAAACCCATCTGGTTCACTAATGTCCTTAGGGAAGGAAATCTGTCGTCCTTACCTGGTCCGGCCTACCTGGTCTGGCCTACATGTGACTGCACAGCAAGTGGACTCTTAAACTCTTTCAGAGATAGGCAATAAATGCTGGTCCAGCCAATGATGCCACATCCCATGAATGGCAGCATGGTAGCACAGTGGTTAGCACAGTTGCATCACAGCTCCAGGGTCCCAGGTTTGATTCCCGGCTTGGGTCACTCAGTGCAGAGTCTGAACTTCTCCCCGTGTCTGGGTGGGTTTCCTCCGGGTGCTCCGGTTTCCTCCCACAGTCCAAAGATGTGCAGGTTAGGTGGATTGGCCATGCTAAATTGCCCTCTGTGTCCAAAAAGGTTAGGCGGGGTTGGCGGGTTTACTGGGTTACGGGGATAGGGTGGAAGCATGGACTTAAGTGGGGTGCTCTTTCCAAGGGCCGGTGCAGACCCGATGGGCCAAATGGCCTCCTTCTGCACTGTAAATTCTATGATTCTCTGAAAACAGGTCTTCCAGTATGCAGTGACCTTATATTAGTGGCAATGGAATTAGTCAGACCTCATAACGGCTGATCAACCTCAAAAGCTATTCCTGTCACTTCAGTTCATGATCTAACATCAGGAGAATAAAAGTTTCTCAACTAATTTGGTACAGTTTGTACAACTCTCCCCGATTTCACCCCCCCCCCTCTCCTCTACCCCTCCCCCAGCCCCAACTTGGTCTCTGCACCTTGGCACCCCACAACCCTCATCCCATCAATGGGGCAACAATTTGGGCAACACCAACAAACCCCCAACATTATCTAACTCCAGCAATGATCAGCATTGGGGCTGCACGCAGTTCCCGGAGTGGCCACTGCTGCTTCTGCGATCAGAGAGGACTGCCAGCCAAGCACCCTGGGGTGGGCCAACCCGAATATGCAGGGGCAAGTCTTGCCCTGAGTCACTCAGAGCTCCTCCAAGTGTTAAATGGCTGCAGGGCCATTCCAGAGCTGATGAGAGTCCGATCCTTGAGAGCTGACCCAGCAAATGGGGATGATCGCAATCGATGCATCTCTTAATGGATGGCTTTTGCCAAATGAAGTGGAAACATTCTTTCGGCCATTCATAAAGTGTATCCTCCTGTCTCTGTGCATGCTTGACTGTCAAAAATGTGAGATGTAGATTTTCACAGCACGCAACTAGGCCATTCTAAATGCTGGTGTTTAGACTTTACATAAGCCTATTCCTACTTGACTTCACCCACATATCCTTTTATTCTTTTCTCCGTCATGGTCGGGATTCTCCGGTCCCCCAGCCGTATGTTTCTCAGCAGTGCGCTGTGCGCTGTTCGCTGACGGTGGGATTCTCTCTTCCCGCTGATTGTCAATGGGATTTCCCACTGAATCCTCCCCGCACTGCCGGGAAACACAAACCTGGGGGACAGGAGAACCCAGCCCAGAATCTTCGCCTGTTCAATATTTTCTGATGGTTTAATCTGCATGTCGGGAGCATCAAGGTAAAATGATACAAAACTGTGAGAAAAATTTGACCTGGAGTTTACTTAAAACACTGAATCCACAAAATGCAAATTGGCTTTTCCCGAGTTCTTATTTATTCAGTAGCTAATGGCTTACTCCATTTGTGCACTTTTTGCAAGATGCCCTGTAACAACTCACTCAGGATCCTTTGACAGCACCTTCCAAACCCACGACCTGTGACACCTTAAAGAATAAAGACAGAAGGGTGCCCCACCGACCAGGCTGATCACATGGAATGTGAGAGGGCTGAATAGGCCAATCAAGAGGGCCCGTGTGTACGCGCATCTGAAAAGCTTAAAGACGGACGTAGCAATGATACAGGAGACATACCTGCGGTTGGTGGATCAGACTATGCTGAGGAAGGGATGGATTGGGCAGGTATTCCATTCGGGGCTAGCTCCAAGATAAGAGGAGTGGTGATTCTGATTAATAAGTGGCATTTGAAGTGGGATATATTGTGGCGGACTGGGGGGGGGCGGGGGGCAGATACGTCATGGCGAGCGGGAAGTTGATTGGGATGCCGGTGGTGCTGGTGAACATTTATGCACCAAACTGGGACGACGTAGGGTTTATGAGGCAGGTATTGGGGGAGATCCCTGATCTGGACTCGCATTGGCTGTTTATGGTGGGGGGGGACTTTAATACGGTTATTGATTCAAGGCTGGATTGGTCGAGTTTGAGGACAGGGACAGGGAGGGTGTCAGCGGCTGCGAAGTAGCTAAAGGGGTTTATGGAACAAATGGGAGGGGTGGATCCGTGGAGCTTTGAGCGGCCGAGAACGAAGGAGCTTTCTTTTTTTCCCCATGTAAACAAAGTGTACTCCTGGATTGACTTTTTCGTCCTGGACAGGACTTTACTGGCGGGGGTGGTGGATGTTGAGTACTCGGTGATAGTAGTGTCGGATCATGCCCCACACTGGGTGGATTTACAGGTAAGCAAGGAGGGGGGCCAGCGCCCGCACTGGAGGTTAGATGTAGGACTATTAGCAGAGGAGGAGGTGTGTGTGCAGGTGGAGGAGCCCATTCGGAGATATGTGGAGATAAACAATACGGGGGAGGTCTCGGCAGGTATGGGAGGCATTGAAGGCAGTGGTGAGAGGGGAATTTATCTCGATATGGGCACACAGGGAGAAGGTGGAGCGGGCGGAGATGGAGAGATGAGTGAGGGAGGTCCTCCAGGCAGACAAGAGGTATTTGGAGGCCCCGGGTTTGTTGACGGAGCGGCAGAAGCTGCAGATGGAGTTTGGGTTGCTATCTACAGGGAACGCTGTGGGCCAGTTGAGAAAGGTGGGAGGGGTGTATGAATATGGGGAGAAGGCCAGTAGGATGCTAGCACACCAGCAAAAGAAACGGGAGGTGGCCAGGGAGATAGGGAAAGTGAATGATAGAGGGGGGGAATAGGATCTTGGATCCGGTGGGGTGAACGGGGTGTTTAGGGACTTTTATAGCAGGCTGTACGAGTCAGAACCCCCAGCTGAGGGGATGAGGTGGTTTTTGGAGGGATTGGAATTTCCGAGGGTGGAAGAAGAGTTGGTGGAGGCCTAGGGGGCCCAAATGGGCTGTTTGCAGTGGTGGAGGGGCTGGAGGTGATGCAGTCGGGCAAGCTCCCGGGGCCGGATGGGTACCCGGTGGATTTTTATAAAACATTTTCAGGAGTGGTGGGGCCCTTGTTGGGAAGGGCATTTATTGAGGCTAGGGAGTGAGGGATGCTCCCCCCAATGATGTCACAGGTCTCGATCTCTCTTACCCTGAAGTGGGATAAGGACCCGGAACAATGTGGATCGTATTGGATTGGATTGGATTGGATTTGTTTATTGTCACGTGTACCGAGGTACAGTGAAAAGTATTTTTCTGCGACCAGCTCAACAGATCATTAAGTACATGAGAAGGAAAGGGAATAAAAGAAAATACATAATAGGGCAACACAACATATACAATGTAATTACATAAGCACTGGCATCGGATGAAGCATACAGGGTGTAGTGTTAATGAGGTCAGTCCATAAGAGGGTCATTTAGGAGTCTGGTGACAGTGGGGAAGAAGCTGTTTTTGAGTCTGTTCGTGCATGTTCTCAGACTTCTGTATCTCCTGCCCGATGGAAGAAGTTGGAAGAGTGAGTAAGCCGGGTGGGAGGGATCTTTGATTATGCTGCCCGCTTTCCCCAGGCAGAGGGAGGTGTAGATGGAGTCAATGGATGGGAGGCAGGTTCGTGTGATGGACTGGGCGGTGTTCACGACTCTCTGAAGTTTCTTGCGGTCCTGGGCCGAGCAGTTGCCATACCAGGCTGTGATGCTGCCCGATAGGATGCTTTCTATGGTGCATCTGTAAAAGTTGGTAAGGGTTAATGTGGACATGCCGAATTTCCTTAGTTTCCTGAGGAAGTATAGGCGCTGTTGTGCTTTCTTGGTGGTAACGCCGATGTGGGTGGACCAGGACAGATTTTTGGAGATGTGCACCCCTAGGAATTTGAAACTGCTAACCATCTCCACCTCGTGGTACAGGCCAATCTCTCTTCTGAATGTAGGTGCCAAGATGCTGGCCAAGATCTTGGCCTTGATCTTGGCCTTGAAAATAGAGGATTGTGTGCCAGGGGTGATAGGGCAGGACCAGATGGGGTTTGTGAAAGGGAGGCAGTTAACAGCTGATATCAGAAGGTTATTAAACATGATTATGAAGCCCTCCAAGGGCAGGGAGCTGGAGGTAGTGGCCGCCATGGATGCGGAGAAGACCTTTGATCGGGTGGAGGGGGAGTACCTGTGGAAAGTCTTATGGCGGTTTGGGTTTCAGCAGGGTTTTGTAGACTGGGTCCACCTGCTGTACCAGGCACCGGTGGTGAGCGCGCGGACGAACCGAGCGAGCTTGGATTATTTTAGGCTGCACTGGGGGATGAGGCAAGGATGTCCCCTCTCCCCACTGTTGTTTGCCTTGGCTATAGAGCCGCAGGCGATGTCGTTGAGAGCGTCAAAGGACTGGCAGGGGATAGTACCGGGGAGGGGGGTGTGGTGGAGCACAGGGTCTTGTTATACGCGGACAACCTGCTTTTGTATATCTCTGACCCAGAGGTCAGTAAAGAGGCAGCAACTAAAGCCAGCAAGGTACTAGATAATAAACTCAATGTGACTAAGGGGAAGAGTAGACAGGGAAGAGATGATGAACGCAAAGGGACAGGTGGTCTGAGGTGCATTTGTTTCAATGCGAGAAGTGTAGCAGGTAAGGCAGATGAACTTAGGGCTTGGATTAGTACCTGGGAATATGATGTTATTGGTATTACGGAGACTTGGTTGAGGGAAAGGCAAGGCTGGCAACTAAATATCCCAGGGTATAGATGCTTCAGGAGGGATAGAGAGGGAGGTAAAAGGGGTGGAGGAGTTGCATCACTGGTCAGAGATGATATCACAGCTATGATGAAGGAGGGCACGTTGGAGGATTCGAGCACTGAGGCAATATGGGTAGAGCTAAGAAATAGGAAGGGTGCACTAACATTGTTGGGACTTTACTACAGGCCTCCCAAAAGCGATCATGAAGTAGAGGTACAAATATGTAGACAGATTATAGAAAAATGTAGGAGCAATAGGGTGGTCGTGATGGGAGATTTTAACTTCCCCAACATTGAATGGGACTCATGTAGCGTTGGAGGCGTAGATGGAGCATAATTTGTAAGGAGCATCCAGGAGAGTTCTTTTAGAGCAGTATGTAAATAGTCCAACTCAGGAAGGGGCCATACTGGACCTGGTATTGGGGAATGATCCCGGCCAGGTGGTTAAAGTTTCAGTCGGTGATTACTTTGGGAATAGCGATCACAATTCCGTAAGTTTTAGAATACTCATGGAGAAAGACGAGAGTGGTCCTCAAGAAAGAGTGCTAAATTGGGGAAAGGCCAAGTATATCAAAATTCGGCAGGAGCTAGGGAATGTGGATTGGGAGCAGTTCTTTAAGGGTAAATCCACATTTGAAATGTGGGAGTCTTTTAAGGAAAGGTTGATTAGAGTGCAGGACAGACATGTCCCTGTGAAAATGAGGGATACAAATGGCAAGATTAGGGAACCATGGATGACGGGTGGAATTGTGAGACTAGCTAAGATGAAAAAAGAAGCATACATAAGATCTAGGTGACTTAAATCTGATGAAGCTTTGGAGGAATATCGGGAAAGTAGGACAAATCTCAAACGCGCAATAAAGAGGGCTAAAAGGGGTCATGAAATATCTTTGGCGAACAGGGTTAAGGAAAATCGCAAAGCCTTTTATTCGTATATAAGGAGCAAGAGGGTAACTAGAGAAAGGATTGACCCACTCAAAGTCAAAAGAGGGAATTTATGCGTGGAGTCAGAGGAAATGGGTGAGATTCTTAATGAGTACTTTGCATTGGGATTGCAAGGAGGGGGACATGACGGATGTTGAGGCTAAGGATGGATGTTTAAATACTCTAGGTCAAGTCGGCATAAGGCAGGGGGAAGTTTTGGGTATTCTAAAAGGCATTAAGGTGGACAAGTCCCTAGGTCCAGGTGGGATCTATCCCAGGTTGCTGAGGGAAGAAATAGCTGGGGCCTTAACAGATATCTTTGCAGCATCCTTGAGCACGGGTGAGGTCCCGGAGGACTGGAGAATTGCTAATGTTGTCCCTTTGTTTAAGAAGGGTAGCAGGGATAATCCAGGGAATTATAGACCTGTGAGCTTGACGTCAGTGGTAGGCAAACTGTTGGAGAAGATACTGAGGGATAGGATCTATTCACATTTGGAAGAAACTAGATTTATCAGTGATAGGCAGCATGGTTTTGTGCAGGGAAGGTCATGTCTTACAAACCTAATAGAATTATTTGAGGAAGTGACAACGTTAATTGATGAGGGAAGGGCTGTAGATGTCATATACATGGACTTCAGTAAGGCGTTTGATAAAGTTTCCCATGGCAGGTTGATGGAAAAAGTGAAGTCGTATGGGGTTCAGGGTGTACTAGCTAGATGGATAAAGAACTGGCTGGGCAACAGGAGACAGAGAGTAGTGGTGGAAGGGAATGTCTCACAATGGAGAAAGGTGACTAGTGGTGTTCCACAGGGATCCGTGCTCGGACCACTGTTGTTTGTGATATACATAAATGATCTGGACGAAGGTATAGGTGGTCTGATTAGCAAGTTTGCAGGTGATACTAAGATTGGTGGAGTTGCAGATAGCGAGGAGGACTGTCAGAGAATACAGCAAAATATAAATAGATTGGAGAGTTGGGCAGAGAAATGGCAGATGGAGTTCAATCCAGGCAAATGCGAGGTGATGCATTTTGGAAGATCTAATTCAAGAGCGGACTATACAGTCAATGGAAGAGTCCTGTGAAAATTGATGTACAGAGAGATCTGGGAGTTCAGGTCCATTGTCCCCTGAAGGTGGCAACGCAGGTCGATAGAGTGGTCAAGAAGGCATACAGCATGCTTGCCTTCATCGGACGGGGTATTGAGTACAAGAGTCGGCAGGTCATGTTACAGTTGTATAGGACTTTGGTTAGGCCACATTTGGAATACTGCGTGCAGTTCTGGTCGCCACATTACCAGAAGGATGTGGATGCTTTAGAGAGGGTGCAGAGGAGGTTCACCAGGATGTTGCCTCGTATGGAGGGTGCTAGCTATGAAGAAAGGTTGAGTAGATTAGGATTGTTTTTGTTGGAAAGACGGAGGTTGAGGGGGGACCTGATTGAGGTCTACAAAATTATGAGAGGTATGGACAGGGTGGATAGCACCAAGCTTTTTCCAAGAGTGGGGGTGTCAATTACAAGGGGTCACGATTTTAAGGTGAGAGGGGGAAAGTTTAAGGGAGCTGTGCGTGGAAAGTTTTTTACGCAGAGGCTGGTGGGTGCCTGGAACGCTTTGCCAGCGGAGGTGGTAGAGGCGGGCACAATAGCATCATTTAAGATGCATCTAGACAGATATATGAACAGGCGAGGAACAGAGGGAAGTAGATCCTTGGAAAATAGGTGACAGGTTTAGATAAAGGATCTGGATCGGCGCAGGCTGGGAGGGCCGAAGGGCCTGTTCCTGTGCTGTAATTTTCTTTGTTCTTTGTTCTTTGTTCACTGGGGCGGGGGGGGGGGGGGTGATTGGAGAGATTATGGGGATCCTTGGGGAATTTGGCCGGTTTTCGGGGTACAAATTGAATATGGGCAAAATCGAGGTCTTTACGATTCAGGCGAGGGGACAGGAGAGGAGATTGGGGGGGATGCCATGCAAGGTGATGGGAGGGAGTTTTTGGTATCTTGGAATCCAGGTGGCACTGGAATGGGAGCAGCTATACAAGGTGAATTTGGCTCAGTTAGTGGAGCAGATGAAGGTGGGATATGCTCCCGTTGTCACTGGCGGGGAGGGTGCAGATGGTAAAGTAACGATTCTCCCAAGGTATTTGTATTTCAGTGCCTGCCTATTTTTATTCCGAAGGCTTTTTTTAAGAGGGTGAACACGGTGATCTCTGGGTTCGTATCGGCGGGTAAAGTCCCACGGGTAAAGAAGGTGCTGATGGAGTGGGATCGAGGGGGTGGGGGCTGGCCCTACCGAAATTTAGGAACTACTGTTGAGCGGCGAACATAGCAATGATCAGGAAGTGGGTAGTGGGGGGCGGTATGGTGTGGGAGCAGGTGGAGGTGTCATCGTGTAGGGGCACAAGTTTAGGGGCACTGGTAATGTTACCTCTGCCGTTCTCACCGTCTCGGTTGTCCACAAGCCCGGTGGTAGTGGCGGTCTTGAGGGTGTGGAGACAGTGACGGAAGCACATGGGAGTGGAAGGGGCCTCGTAATGGACACCTATTTGTGCAATCACCGGTTTGCACCGAGGGCGCTGGATGGGGGGTTTTGGAGGTGGCAGTGAGCTGGGATTGAGTGGTTAGGGGACCTGATTATTGATGGCAGCTTTCTGTGCTCGGAGGAGGAGTTTGGGTGCCCGATGGGAATGGGTTCCGCTACCTGCAGGTGAGGGACTTTGCACGGAGGCAGGTTTTGGCCTTTCCGCACCTACCGCCCCAGGGGATACAGGACAAGACAGTGTCGAAAACAGGAATGGGGGAGGAGAAGGTCTCAGAAATTTATAAAGAGCTCATGGAATGGGAGAGAATCACGTTAGGGAAGGTAAAGCGAAAATGGGAGGAAGAGTTGGGCAAGTAATTAGAGGCGGGCTTGTGGGAGGATGCCCTGAGTAGAGTTAACACGCCCTCGTCGTGTGCTAGGCTTAGCTTGATACAATTCAAGGTGGTCCACAAGGCGCATATGACTGTGGCCCATATGAGCAGGTTCTTTGAAGGGGTGGAGGATAGGTGTGGTCGGAATGCGGGAGGGCCCGCGAATCATGTCCATGTTTTGGGCATGTCCAAAGCTGAGGGGATTCTGGCAAGGGTTTGCTGATGTCATGCCCACGGTATTGAAGGTACAAGTGGTTTCGAGTCCAGAGGTGGCGGTTTTTGGTGTGTCGGAAGAGCCGGGAGTCCAGGGGGCGAGAGAGAGAGGCTGATGTGGTGACCTTTGCCTCCCTGGTAGCCCGGAGACGGATCTTATTGGCGTGGAGGGACCCGGAGCCCCTGAAATCGGGGGTATGGGTTAGTGACATGGCTGGGCTTCTCAGGTTTGAGAAGATCAAGCTCGCCCTGAGAGGATCGATGCTAGGGTTCGCCCGGAGGTGGCAGCTGTTTATTGACTTCTTTGGGGAAAATTAAGTTGTCAGCAGATGCAAAGGCAGGGGGCGGGGTTAAATGAAAGAGGGAGGTGGGGGTTGGTTGAGGTGGAAAATTGTTAGTGGCGAAGGAGGACTGGGGAACTGTGTATGTAAGCCACGTTGGCTGGGTGTGGTTGTTGGTTGGCTGGGTGTTATTTACTTTGTTGTTTATCCTCTTGAAAATTGTTGTGAAAAATTAATAAATGTCATCATAAAATATTATCAAAACAAAAGCCACACGTTATCATTGCTTCAAACTATATCGCCATTCCTTCATAGTGATTGGGTTAAAAACTTGCAACTCCCTTCCGAACAGTACTGTGTGTATACCTGCAACAGATGGACTGCTGCTGCTCCAGGACGTGACTCACCCCCACTTGCTCAAGAACAATCAATGATGGGTAATAAATTCTGACCTTGCCAGTTACAGTTGCAACTTGACAAGTAACCTATAGAACATTGTGGCAACTTCCTGGTTATAAAGCAGTGACTGAGTGAGTTACTCTCGAGATCAGTGTTCTTCAAACCTTTTTTCCGGGGACCCATTTTTACCAACCGGCCAACCTTCGGGTCCCACCCCGGCCGATCTTCGCGATCTACGCCGGCCGTCCTGCGCGATCCACCATTTTCTCTGACCTTGTTTGCTGCTGACAAAAATGGAGGAAATGGTTTTGGGTCCCTTTGGCCCTCGTACACACTCCTCCAATGGAACCTGTTGGATGAAGGTGATGCCTTCCGGTGTTGGAAAGTATGGAGTCTCCATCTGTCCAAAGTTCTGCATTTTGTTCCTGCAAAATCTTTTTCAAATAAATCTCCCCTGAATTTGTAAAGAAAAATAAAAATGAAATGAATAAAATAAATGAAAAAAAATAAAAATTAAATGAATAAAATAAATAAATAAACCCCCCCCGAACTTGTAAAACAAAAAGCTGCGACCGCTTAAAAAAAAAAGTGCCCGCACTGCGCATGTGAACCGATGATCGGGCACGCATGTGCAGTGCGGCCGTATTTGTTTTACATGTTCGCGGCCATTTCGAAGGCCGCTTGCAGCCGGCGTTATTAATAGCCGGCTGCTGCGGCTGTTGCATGCAGATTTGTGCGATCGGGAGCGCCGCGACGGACGGCTCCGCGACCTTCCCGACACCCGCCCACACCCCCGCGTTTGACAATGCCTGCTCTAGATCATTGTCCTGACATCCTGTTTATCAGGCAACTTTTATTGCTCAAGAAATTTAAAGAACCTTTGATGTAATGTTTCTTCAATTAGTAAGAATAGTCTTTATTATTGTCACAAGTAGGCTTACATTAACACTGCAATGAAGTTACTGTGAAACCCCCAGTTGCCACACTCCGGCACCTGTTTGGGTACACAGAGGGAGAGTTCAGAATGTCCAATTCACCTAACATCATGGGCTGGATTCTCCGCACCCCGACGGCAAAATCGTGGCCGGCACCGGGGTGGAGAATCCAGTTTGGCGCTGTAATCGGAACCGGCGCGGTTTGGCGATTCTCCGGGCATTTAAAATCGTGTCACCGGGGAGTATGCTGCACGCTGGGGGCCATTGCCAGAGGCCCGCTCCAAAATCCTCTCCCCACGACCGGCCGAGTTTCTGATGCCGTAGAACTAACCTGCTATTGCCAGTTGGGATACTTGTGTGGCGGCTGTGGACCCAGCCCGCGGCCAGGGGGGCCTTATAGGTGGCCGGGGAATTAATGTGCAGGATTTGAGGGTGGGGCGCGCAGCCGATCGGGGGGTGGCGTCTCCTTTGTGGGTCTACCTCTGCGGTCCGAGTCTGCCATGGAGCAGGGCGTGGCCGCTGGTGGCTGCCGCCATGTGCATGCCCGGTCTCTGACCCGGAAGTGCGGACGCCCGGGACTGCAGCAAAAGCTGCGAGATTCACTCCGGGTCCCTGCAAGCCCCCTGCAGGGCTATGAATTTGTTTCACTTTATTCCAGATTTTCAGCAGTAAAACTCCACCGTTTTGACGCGGGTGTGGGGACATAGCCTCAATAACGGAGAATCCAGCCCCGCGTCTTTCGGGATTCGTGCGAGGAAACCAGTGCACCCGGATGAAACCCATGCAGACATGGGGAGAACATGCAGACTCCGCACAGACAGTGACCCAAGCCGGGAATTGAACCTGGGTCCCTGGCGCTGTGAAGCAACAGTGCTAACTGGGGGGGGGGGGGGGGGGGAGCAGCAAGGGGGAAGGTTAAATAACGTGAAGCTTTCTTTCACAGGCGTGCAAGCTTTCACTGAAAGGAGAGAGGATGCCAATGAAGGTTTTAAAAAGCGGAGTTTAAACAAACTGGGGCCTGGCCTCCAGCAGTCTTCCAAGTGTCAGAGTCCTTGCCTACCAGAGCCTCTGTCAACTGCTCTTGCATGTCAGTGAGACTCACCAACTGTGGGTGCCTGAACCAATGTGCGACCGCATACCCAATGAGGTAAATGAATGATTCAGAGGAATGATCTGATGCTGTTGCATCCTCTGAGGCTTGAAAGTTCTGCTCCTCAGAGGTGGACTGCAGGGTCACCGTCAAGGAAGCAACTTCCTTCTGGCGTGCAGAAACCTGCATGGGCGAACGCAAGCAATCCAGTCTCCCCATTTACCCCTTGCACCCATGCCTGCCGCATGTCTCTGTGTGCCCAGAAGTGGACACCTCTTTCTAGCCTGCTCACGATCAATGCAGCTCATGCTAATCTCTCCATTAGCGATGGCCAGCTGCCCTGCTCTCCACCAGGTTAGAGAGCCTCCGCCTGAGTGGGTGTGGGGTTCTCAGACCTTTAAAAAAAATCATTTTAGAGTACCCAATTAATTTTTCCCAATTAAGGGGCAATTTAGCATGGCCAATTCACCTAACCTGCACATCTTTGACAAAGGGTCATCTGGACTTGAAACGTTAGCTCTTTTCTTCTCCCGCTACAGATGCTGCCAGACCTGCTGAGATGTTCCAGCATTTTCTCTTTGGCTGCACATCTTTGGGTTGTGGGAGCGAAACCCACGCTAACACGGGGAGAATGCTCAAACTCCACATGGACAGTGTCCCAGAGCTGGGATCGAACCTGGGACCTCGGCGCTGTGAGGCTGCAGTGCTAACCACTGCGTCACTGTGCTGCCCTGGGATTCTCAGATCTCGGACATCTCCTCCAATCTTCACCATTTCCTTGGTTTTGTGTGGCATGCAATGAATCTACCGGTTTTACGCTGTTGGATTTAGTTTACGGACACCTAGTACAAGGTCCTTTGAAACTGATCGAGGAGAGATTTCTAGACCAGAAAGAGGAACACTCCATGTTAGACTACACAACCGTGTTCCAGTGGCTCATGAGAGCTTGTGAGGTAGCCTGAGAACACTGTAAAATATTCCAGATATCTATGAAAGAATAGGCAGACAAGCATGCCAAGATGCCAAGATACGAACCTAGCAATATTGCTCCTAGCAATATTACTTTACAAGCCTAGTTGAATGGCCTGTACAGAGTAACAAAGAAGCTTGGGGAAGTGAACTACCTAATCGAGACCCCAGTTTGAGCGGGGGAGGGATGTATGAAATAAAAGTGTCATGTCAACATGATAAAGCAATATCACAGCCAAGAAGGAGACAAATATGTATTCGGAGAATTGTAACTAGGATAGTGACTGTAGGGCATTTTAACTTCACCAATATTAACTGGGGAAGCCAAAGTGTGAAAGGTTTAGAGGGAGCGGAATTCTTAAAATGCATCCAGGAGAACCTTGTAAGCCAGTACACAGAAGGACCTGCAAGAGAGGGGGCCTGGACTTAATTTTCGATAATGAAACTGGGCTAGTGGGTGAAGTATCAATGGGGGAACATTTTGCAGACAGTGATCGTAACTCCATTCAATTCAAGACTGTTTAGAAAAGGACAACGATGGGTCTGAGATCAAAGTTCTAAACTGGATTTTAATAAGATCAGATATGTTTTGCCAGAGAGGACTGGGAACGGACACTTTTAGGTAAATCTGTGACAGGACAGTGGGACGCATTCACAGAGGAAATAGGGAGAGTGCAGGGCCAACGTGTTGCAATCAAGAAAAAGGGTGGGACCAAAAAAATCCCGTGAACGGATAAGGAGAAAAAAGGATGCTTGTGGCAATCAAGGGCTCAAAACAGCAGAAGCCCTAGAGGCGTATAAGGGAAATTAGGAGAGCAAAAAGGGGACATGAAAGGATACCGGCAGGTAAAATAAAGGAAAATCCTATATTGTGTTACAAGTACATTAAAGGTAAAAGGATAACTAGGGAAAGATTAGGGCCCATGAAGGACCACACTGGTAACTTGTGTGTGGAGCCGGAGGATGTAGCTAGGGTTCTAAATGAATACTTTGTGTCAGTGTTCACTTGTGTGAGGGACAGTGTGGGTATAGAAATCAGGGAGAAGGACTGTGTTGCTAACTTGCTGTTGTCTCTTAATTTGGCTCTGTTCAATTACGTTTGCTCAAGAGTCGCCAGGTATCTTTCGATACCGCCACAGGGTTCAGAACCGAATACTGATCAAAGACTCGATACACCAGTTAGTAAGTTCAAAAGCAATGCTCATTTATTTACACACAGTCAAATCTACTCATGCATAAAACTCCACAACCTAAACTATCGCTATTACTAAAGCCTATACTTAGCTTCGGGTGCCCACTCAGTCAGAGGAACAATGGCCGTTGCTCGGTTCTGAGGCTGCTGGGTTGAGCTGTTTACAGGATAGCAACTAGGAGCATCTATCTCGTAGATGCGTTGACTTGGAACTTACTTGGTCTGGCGTAGCTGCTAGGCTGGTCTCTCTTCGCTGGGAGCCAAGGCCAAAGAAGAAATATTCTCTCTTGGGGAATACTTTTTATACCCGAAAGGGCTTTTGGGTGGGCCTTGGACGTGGCCTCAATTAATTGGGCCTTTCCCAATCATTCTTATCGATCTTCCTCCAATAGAGGGGTGGGTTCCCTGATTGCTGGGCGTGTCCTAGGTGACCGCTGGTTTGTTTTGTTTGTGTCTCCTCTGGCGCCGGGGTGTCTGCCTTAACATTGTTTATCTAAATGTTTCCCTTTTGTTCCCAGATATGGCTCATTAATATGTAGATAGCTTAGCAGTTTCTGTCCTGTCTGAGAGCTCAGGCTCTAATCAACAGACAGAGCTTGCACCTGCTTGCTTTTCAGTATTGTCCAATTTTCCCTGCATTCTTTGCAAGTGTCCATTTTGTAATCGGGACGTGGCCATCCCAGATGGCTACAACTGTAATAAAATTAGAGATTAACATAGACCGAGAGGAGGTTCTGAGTGATCTGACAGGATTAAATGTAGACAAATGTCCAGGACTGGATTAAATGTATCCCAGGCTGCTGAGTAAGGCAATAATTTTCAATTCCTCTCTGGCCACAGGAGAGGTGCCGGAGGACTGGAGGATAGCCATTATTAAAACTAGGAAACTATAGGCCAGTCAGTCGAACATTAGTGGTGGGGAAACTTTTGGAAGCAATTCTGAGAGTCGGTATTCAGCTGCATTTGGAGAGGCAGGGATTAATCAAGAATAGTCAGCATAGTTTTGTTAAGGGGAGGTCATGTCTGAGCAACTTGATTGAGTTTTCCGACGACTTTTTCGACTATATGACTCTATGATAAGCAAGTAACGATCTGTTCCATTGCCACTGACTAGGAGGATGAGGGTAGCAATTGGAATGTATTGGACATAGGTGTGGGTTAGGCCCAGATTGAACCCTCTGCGACTTGGCCACCAATATAGAAATATTAGCCAACTTAGATTTCTTATTCTCCCACCTAGGTTCAGAACAATGAGCTGACCTGACAAGGCTGCTCACTATGTTTAAAGGCAATGCATAGACAAGCCAGGGCACACCACCCTAGCCATACATAATGTAGAAGTGGGAGGTGTCCCATCCATAAGGCAACATCCCTATTGTCTAGGCCCAGAAAAGCTGACCTAGCTCCGGGATGAGGTAAACTACATTCTGCAGCACCAACTAACAGAGCCTAGGAACAGTAGCTGGAGCTGCCTAGTTGTGCCCATGCCCAAGCTGTATGGCTCCACAAGATTCTGCATTGACCACCAAAAAGTTAATGCAGTGACCCAAGCTCACTCCTACCCAATGCCCCTGCTGGATGACTGCATAGATCGGGTAGGTAAAGCCTCCAAAATCACAGAGGTAGATTTGTTCAAGGGATACTGGTGAAGGAAATGTCCGCCTTTGTAACTACGAATGGGTTATACCAGTGTCAGGTTATGCCCTCTGGACTTTGAAA
This sequence comes from Scyliorhinus torazame, assembly GCF_047496885.1. Classification (NCBI taxonomy): domain Eukaryota; kingdom Metazoa; phylum Chordata; class Chondrichthyes; order Carcharhiniformes; family Scyliorhinidae; genus Scyliorhinus; species Scyliorhinus torazame. The sequence goes on from NC_092727.1 coordinate 50,983,732, forward strand.
TGCCCCGGCTACCCTCTAAGTGCTGATGAGCCAGGTAGTGGTGGGCTTGACCAATTGCGTAGTGTACCTGGTTGACCCAGCATACAGCAACATCTGGGAAACCCACATGGGAGGTCTGGAAGCTTTCATTCGGAGAATGCAGCCAGCTTGACCTAGTGGTCAATCACACAAAGAGCGAGTTTGCTCAGGTTAAAGTGACCTCTGTGGGATACATAGTGGAGCAGAGACTAATACTGCCCAGGGCTACCGAGGTACAAGCTGTAGCAGAGTTTCACCATTTCCACCACAAAATGGGAAACCATGAGGTTCTTGGTGATGTGTGGCTTTGACTGCAGATTCATCCCGCATTTTAGCACAGTAGCCACTCCACTGTCAGACCTACTACAGGAAAAAAGCAAAGGCTATATGGATAGAGAACTGTCAGATCGCTTTTGAAAAGCTGACGGACATTTTAATAGGCGAGTCAAATTTGAACAAAGCATTCAAAGTAGCCATTGTTGCATGTGACATTGGGGTGGGTGCTGTTCTCCTACAGGAGGACAAATCCAGAATAGAGAGACCAATCGTGTACTTCTCTAAAAAGCTCAACAAGCATCAGAAACACATTCCACAATAGAGAAGGAAACCCTCAGGTTGTTACTGGCTCCCAAACACTTTGAGATATGTGTCCAAAATGGGTACAGAGAGTCCACAGTCTATACTGGTGGTTGTGACATTATGATAAATGTACAGAATTGAAGGGGTTAATGTTATGTCCAAATCAACCACTAGAGGGAGCTAGATGCAGAACTATGTAAGGCATTGATGCTAATCCTTCTGGGAGAGAGTGTTGAGGAGAAGACTAGAAGACAGACTGTAGGAAAGATAGTGTGAGTGAGTGCAGATCATAGTTATTATATTAATGTAGAGATTAGTAATAGATGAGTGTAGATTGTATGTTTATTATCAACTGTTTATTATATAGGAGTAAGTGTTGAATCCAATTAAGTAGTGTAAATAAACCTTTAGCTTTGTTTAATATAAAAGCTAGTTGTGGTCTTTGTGAACACTACGCCAACCATCCTTGGATTAGAACCACAAGGAAGACCACAGTGGTGGGCAACGTGCGGCCCGGAAGCCACATTCAACACATCTGGGTTTGGAGTGCAGGCCATGAGACATTTTGTTGATAGTTGCCCACACGCGGGGTCGCCATATTCTGTTGTTTTCAGTCCATGTAGTTTTTTTCCTACCTGTCTGCACGTAAAGCAAGGGTAAGTGAAGTGAGGTGCGTGCTGCTTGCTCGCAACATTAACTGTGTCCAAAGAGTAAATATTTCTTCGTTTTTACCATTTGAAGTTGATGATAGTTCTATTAATATATGAAAGATAAAGCATTTTCTATAACTCATTATGAAATATTCAGCATGTATTAAATGTATTTAATCTTATTCATGTAGTCATGGTCAGTGAACAAGCCTGATTTCAATCTTGTGACCAATGAGATGAAGGAAGGCAACTCATGCGGCCCACTCACCAGCCGAGGTTGCATCACTGCTGTATCGGCCATAATGTCTCCTGCATTCATGGAAGAATTTAACATCCAGAATGCTTGGCTGTCCCTTTGGAGATTCGTCCTCAAACCATACCACTTAAAAATCACCCACATTCCTGGGAAATCAAATGTGATTGTGTACGCCCTGTCCAGAACATAAAGAAGTCCAGTTAGGATTGAAATAAGATAACATCGACCATTGTTAAGAGGATGAATGTGTGGTGTTGCTTTATTGTTTTTCCCCCCTATTTTCTAATCTCATTTAATTCCCTGAGGAAGGGAAGTATTAAGATGATGGTGGAAAAAAACATGGAATTGTGCCTGAAATGTTGAACTTTTAAAAATACCTGAGTTTTATTTTTTAAATTGGACACAAACCCCAAGGATGCCTGAGAATGTGCAGTCAGCCACTGACAGGAATGGTGGCAGGGTGTTTCTCTAAGGGACAATGGAATCCCTTGTAAAAGGTATTTGTAAAAGCATCCAGAGGCTGACTACCACCTCCAGTAAAGACAAAGGAGCATAATGGCCATCTCCATTGAATTCCTACTGTTCGGAAGGAGGTCTTTCGGCCCATCAAGTCTGCACCGACCGCATGAAAGAGCACCCTATCTCGGCCCACTCCTCCGCCCTACCCCCGTAACCCCACCTAACGTACTCATTTTTTTACATTAAGGAGCAATTTAGCATAGCTAATCCATCTAACCTGCACATCTTTGGACTGTGGGAGGAAATTGGAGCACTCAGTCGAAACCCACGCAGACACGGAGAAGAACATGCAAACTTCACACAGACAGTGACCCAAGGCTGGAATTGAACCCGGGTCCCTGGCGCTGTGAGGTAGCAGTGCTAATCTCTGTGCCATCGCACTGCCCATCATATCTCAAAAGGGGTGGGCGGGGTTGATGGCACAGAGGCATAACATCTCTCTGTGTGTATACTGAAAGGGTAAGCAAGGGGTGTAGGTTAGGTTGATATTAGATTAGGATAAATGCTCGGCACAACATTGTGGGCTGAAGGGCCTATAGTGTGCTCTACTGTTCTTTGTTCTATATCTCGAATCTCTCACTCTGACTGAGGAAATCATCCCAGCCGGCTAAAGAATCGCAGCTGGAACGAAGAACTGGGAAATCTTTCTGCCAGACCTCAGAGCACTGGAATTGAAGAACCAATTACTCGCCTACCGAAGTTAACCCTACTGGAATAAAATCATAACGGCCGCACGCTTCATCATCTACTCCTCCCGAGTCAATGACTGTTTCGGATACCTTTTTATTTACATTTACTTACTATTGTAATAAGGATGCCACCTCACTCTCGGCCGCACCGCAGTCTGTGCGCTGAACTAACAGAGTGTCTTTCTGCTGCACATGGTGGGTGTTGAGAAATGCATTCGATGGCATCTCCAAAATTTGTGCCTGAAAGCGTTAATGCTTCAAATTTCAGGGAACCACAAAACACAACGTGGTGTCAGCGGGTGTCTGTGCCTAAAAAGCAAGCATTATAAACAATCTAAAACTGGAATTAGATTGAAAAAAATCAACCCAATTGTGAAGAGGTGGAACATATCTCAGTTAATCCATGTGAGGAAGAAGGTGACACTGAGGGTTGAAGGTCACACACCCGTGAAAAAGTACCCTACAATCAGAGGCAAGAAAGAAGCCCAAATGTATCGAGTGTGTTTTGAGGAGATGGAGAGATTATTTGTATATTTTGAGTATCACAGCACCATCAATCCAGAGATGGCCCCCAACAAAATGTACCTAGAATTAAAAGGAATGCTTAAGAGAGAGAAAATAAAAGTGATTGCCAGAGTCACCACCTACAGATTAGATCAATTCCATTGCCGTGAGAGGGAAGCCAACTGAATGGAGAAGAATTTGTCTGGATCCCAATGATTTTAATCAGGAATTAATTCTTTCTTGCAAAACTGGAAGATATCACACCAGCATTAGCAGGGGCAAGAATTTCCATCAAACGTGATCGGCTCTTTGTCAATCCTTCTTATCTCTGTAACCCCCTCCAACCCTAGAATCATAGCAACTGCTGTTATCTGACTGCTAGCTTTGCACAGAATGTTTTGCAAGCAGTCAACCTGAGAAAATGCCAAATTGGCCTGTTCTTTCCTGTGTGTTGCTGATCGAGTAGTGTATCCCAGGAGACCTTTGCATAGCGCATTGGATCTTTACTTCCAGCTGAATGGAAATGAGGAACTCAGTTTAATATTTTGGCCCGTAACGCGCTGGTGCGCTGCACATGTGCGGCGCGATGACCCGGAATCACAGGTATTCAGGCAGGCGTGTTAAAAGCGCAGGACGTTCAAACCCCCAGCCGTTTTTTTTGTTGTTTTGTTATGGGCGAGGCGTTTTCAGAACCCCAAAATGTATCATGGAGTTCAACCAACTTCTCCCTTTAATGGATTTGTTGCTTTTCCTAGCACATGGCTTTTTCCCTAGGTGTGGGATTACAATTATGGACACGTGGGTTTTTAAACACAAAACACTGTTTATTCCATGAACTCAACTTAACATCTTAAATAAACATTGGATCTCTTAACACCCATTACTTCAAAGATAACTCAGAAAATATCGCAACAGTAAATAATTCCTTAAAATATTCCTTCTAGCTTCCAAGAGATTTAACACCTTTGAACAAAATCACATCAGGTTAAAGGCTTCACTATTATAAGTTTAAATCACCCAAATGATCCAGAGATAGTCTTTCATGGCAGAGATCCAGCTCACGGCAAAACAGAGACACACCAAGCACTTTTCCTCCAAACTGCAAAACTAAACTGCAAAATGGCTGACCTGACCTCAGCTCCACCCACTCTCTGACATCACTGTTTTCTTAAAGGTACATTGCTTAAACAGCCATGTCTGAAAGGTACTCTCACATGACAGTTTGGAGCTTTGTGCTGCTGAAGGAAAGATCCAGCTGCAGTGCTAACTTGGGCCACTTACCCGGATATTTGGTGAGTTTTTACACATTATTTACACAGAAATGTTTCAGTCTAGCAGAGGGAGGAGGCATTGGGAGACATTTTTTTGGTGGTTAAAGTTTTAGATATATTTTAAAAATATACTTTATTCCAAACACACAGAACATCAACAAAACAGTCCAGCAAAGCACAGTCAATAGTTAGTGCCGTTTTCCCCCTTTTAAACGCTCCCCTCCCTCTCCCCCACCCATGACCAACAGCTTCTCAAAGAAATTCGTGAACGGCCTCCAGCGCACTTCAAAACCCTCTTCTCATCTCTTTAACTTGAAATTAACCTTCTCCAGCCAGAGAAAGTCGCACAAGTTCCCCAGCCAGGCCGCCACCCTCAGCGGCATACCAAATCTCCAATTCAACAGGATCTTTCGCCAGGCATTCAGAGAGGCAGAGGCCACTACATTGGCTTCCTTCCCCTCCAGCAGCACCAGCTCCTCTGAAACCCCAAAGATCGCCACCGTAGGGTCCGGCCTGACCTCGGCCCCACTACCCTGGATAACGTCCCAAACACCACCTCTCAAAAGCTCTCCAGATTCTTGCACCCCCATAACATGTGAGCATGATTCGCCGGTCCCCGCCCACACATCTCGCATCCATCGGTCATCCCCTGGAAGAACCCATTCACCCTCGCCCGAGTCATGTGTACCCTGTGCACTACCTTGAACTGAATCAAGCTTACCCTTCCACAGGGGGAGGTTGAATTCACTCGCCGCATCACCTCACACCAGAGTCCCCAATCTATTTCCCTCCCCAACCCCTCCTCCCACTTAGGTTTTATCCTCACCACCTGTGCCTTGCCCTGCTCCCCCAACCACCCGTATATGCCCCCAATCCTACTCTTCCCCAAATCATCAGGGAGCAGCAGTTGCTCCAACAACGAGTACTCGGTAACTGGGGAAACGTCTGCCACTCCTTTCGCTCGAAGACCCACACCTGCATGTATCTAAACTCTCTATCTCTCCGCAGCTCAAACCTCTCCCGCAGCTCGTCCAATCCTACAAACTTCCCGTTCGAGAACATATCCCGAATCCGCTCCAGCCCCGCCTCCCTCAGCTTCCCATCCAGCCCAGCCATATTCCCCCCCCCCACCCCCCCCCACCCCCCCCCCCCCTCACACCCACCCCCCGGTTTAAACCTGTGATTGTCACACAGTGGCGTCAACACCAACATTTTATCCAGCTTAAAATGCCTCCTCAACTGGTTCCATATCCTGATAGTCGACTGCACCACCAGACTCCCCATATACTTCCCTGGGGCTAACGGCAATGGGACCGTCATCAGGGCCCTCAAAATAGAACCCCTGCAGGACTCCTTCTCCAGCCTGATCAACTCCGCCCCCCCCCCCCCCCCCACCACAAGCGCATCACCTTCTCCACAGTTGCAGCTCACTAATAATACATCAGGTTCGGGAGTGCCAACCCCCCTTTCTGTCTCTGTAGCTGACACCTCTTCGCCCTCGGAACCTTACCCGCCCATGTAAACTCCAAAATCAGTGCCTCTGGTCTCCGGAAGAAGGCCTTAGGGAGAAAGATCAGGAGGCCTTGAAAGACAAACAGGGACCATGGCAGCACATTCATCTTTACCACCTGTACCACCTTCCAACTAGGGAAGGGGTGGTACTGGACCTGGTATTGGGGAATGAGCCCGGCCAGGTGGTAGATGTTTCAGTAGGGGAGCATTTCGGTAACAGTGACCACAATTCAGTAAGTTTTAAAGTACTGGTGGACAAGGATAAGAGTGGTCTGAGGATGAATGTGCTAAATTGGGGGAAGGCTAATTATAACAATATTAGGCGGGAACTGAAGAACATAGATTGGGGGCGGATGTTTGAGGGTAAATCAACATCTGACATGTGGGAGGCTTTCAAGTGGCAGTTGAAAGGAATACAGGACCGGCATGTTCCTGTGAGGAAGAAAGATAAATACGGCAATTTTCGGGAACCTTGGATGACGAGTGATATTGTAGGCTTCGTCAAAAAGAAAAAGGAGGCATTTGTCAGGGCTAAAAGGCTGGGAACAGACGAAGCCTGCGTGGAATATAAGGAAAGTAGGAAGGAACTTAAGCAAGGAGTCAGGAGGGCTAGAAGGGGTCACGAAAATCATTGGCAAATAGGGTTAAGGAAAATCCCAAGGCTTTTTACACGTACATAAAAAGCAAAAGGGTAGCCAGGGAAAGGGTTGGCCCACTGAAGGATAGGCAAGGGAATCTATGTGTGGAGCCAGAGGAAATGGGCGAGGTACTAAATGAATACTTTGCATCAGTATTCACCAAAGAGAAGGAATTGGTAGATGTTGAGTCTGGAGAAGGGGGTGTAGATAGCCTGGGTCACATTGTGATCCAAAAAGACGAGGTGTTGGGTGTCTTAAAAAATATTAAGGTAGATAAGTCCCCAGGGCCTGATGGGATCTACCCCAGAATACTGAAGGAGGCTGGAGAGGAAATTGCTGAGGCCTTGACAGAAATCTTTGGATTCTCGCTGTCTTCAGGGGATGTCCCGGAGGACTGGAGAATAGCCAATGTTGTTCCTCTGTTTAAGAAGGGTAGCAAGGATAATCCCGGGAACTACAGGCCGGTGAGCCTTACTTCAGTGGTAGGGAAATTACTGGAGAGAATTCTTCGAGACAGGATCTACTCCCATTTGGAAGCAAATGGACGTATTACTGAGAGGCAGCACGGTTTTGTGAAGGGGAGGTCGTGTCTCACTAACTTGATAGAGTTTTTCGAGGAGGTCACTAAGATGATTGATGCAGGTAGGGCAGTAGATGTTGTCTATATGGACTTCAGTAAGGCCTTTGACAAGGTCCCTCATGGTAGACTAGTACAAAAGGTGAAGTCACACGGGATCAGGGGTGAGCTGGCAAGGTGGATACAGAACTGGCTAGGCCATAGAAGGCAGAGAGTAGCAATGGAGGGATGCTTTTCTAATTGGAGGGCTGTGACCAGTGGTGTTCCACAGGGATCAGTGCTGGGACCTTTGCTCTTTGTAGTATATATAAATGATTTGGAGGAAAATGTAACTGGTCTGATTAGTAAGTTTGCAGACGACACAAAGGTTGGTGGAATTGCGGATAGCGATGAGGACTGTCGGAGGATACAGCAGGATTTAGATTGTCTGGAGACTTGGGCGGAGAGATGGCAGATGGAGTTTAATCCGGACAAATGTGAGGTAATGCATTTTGGAAGGTCTAATGCAGGTAGGGAATATACAGTGAATGGTAGAACCCTCAAGAGTACTGAAAGTCAAAGAGATCTAGGAGTACAGGACCACAGGTGATTGAAAGGGGCAACACAGGTGGAGAAGGTAGTCAAGAAGGCATTGGGCATGCTTGCCTTCATTGGCCGGGGCATTGAGTATAAGAATTGGCAAGTCATGTTGCAGCTGTATAGAACCTTAGTTAGACCACACTTGGAGTCTAGTGTTCAATTCTGGTCGCCACACTACCAGAAGGATGTGGAGGCTTTAGAGAGGATGCAGAAGAGATTTACCAGAATGTTGCCTGGTATGGAGGGCATTAGCTATGAGGAGCGATTGAATAAACTCGGTTTGTTCTCACTGGAACGAAGGAGGTTGAGGGGAGACCTGATAGAGGTATACAAAATTATGAGGGGCATAGACAGAGTGGATAGTCAGAGGCTTTTCCCCAGGGTAGAGGGGTCAATTACTAGGGGGCATAGGTTTAAGGTGAAAGGGGCAAGGTTTAAAGTAGATGTACGAGGCAAGTTTTTTACGCAGAGGGTAGTGGATGCCTGGAACTCGCTACCGGAGGAGGTAGTGGAAGCAGGGACGATAGGGACATTTAAGGGGCATCTTGACAAATATATGAATAGGATGGGAATAGAAGGATACGGACCCAGGAAGTGTAGAAGATTGTAGTTTAGTTGGGCAGCATGGTCGGCACGGGCTTGGAGGGCCGAAGGGCCTGTTCCTGTGCTGTACATTTCTTTGTTCTTTGTTCTTTGTACCCTGCCTGCTAAGGTCAAGTGCAAAGCATCCCACCCCTTGAGATCCCGCTTAACATCCTCCACGAATGCTGCCACGTTCCACCAGTGCATTGTGGCCCACTCACATGTCACCTGATTCCCCAAATACTTAAACCACTCCCTTGTCACCCTAAACGGTAGTATCCCCAAATTGGCCACTGGCCCCACCACATTCAAAGTTTTATATTATTAGTACTTAGCGTTTATAAATATGTTAAAAATGCAAATAAAGTGAAAGGAAGATATATTTTTATTTTATTAAACATTGGTTTGTCATGATTCTGTTAATTCCATTGCAGGAACTATAATGGATAGAATGCGGTGATCATTTATTAATGGGTATGATTGTCCACATAAGATACTCTGTGTTACTGGCTATGTGTTCTGTGGGCCCTTGCGTGGCTGATGAGCTCGATCCTAGAGTCAAATCTTGAATCGCTCACTTGGCAGGAGTTTCCAGAAGATGGCATCGGTCCTGGGATGCCAAGTCGCAGGTATTTCTTCCTCAGGCTCCTTTTCTTCTCGCCGTCGGGTGTTCTCAAAGAATTGTGACCCTTCAATCAGAAAGTTCCTCCAAGTAGGTCTCTTCTGAGCAAAGGTCTCCCAGGTATTGATGTCTATGTTCCATTTCTTGAGGTAAGCCTACAAGCTGTTTTTGCAGAACTTCCTTTGTCTTCCTCGCGTTTGGATCATTCCTTGAGCTTGGTGAAAAAGATTTGCTTTGGCAGTTGGGACCCTGACATTCCAAGCAAATGGGCCAACGGAGTTGGTTTTGGATGATCATTGGTGTTGGGTGGGGTTGCTGGGTTGTAGGCATGGGGTGGAGGTGTTGACCTTGGGTGGGGTGCTCTTTCCGGGGGCCGGTGCGGACTCGATGGGCCGAGTGGCCTCCTTCTGCACTGTAAATTCTATGATAATCTATGATTAATCTAGGACAAAGGTTCGGCACAGCATCGTGGGCCGAAGGGCCTGTTCTGTGCTGTATTTTTCTATGTTCTATGTTCTATGGCCTCGATACTGGCGCTATTGATTCCTTCAAGGACACAAATGTTAGCACGCCTGTCCTCTTCATAGAATTTACAATGCAGAAATAGGACATTCGGCCCATCAAGTCTGCACAGGCGCTTGGAAAGAGCACCCTACTTGAATGAATGAAAATCGCTTATTGTCACAAGTAGGCTTCAAATGAAGTTACTGTGAAAAGCCCCTAGTCGCCACATTCCGGCGCCTGTTCGGGGAGGCTATTACAGGAAGCCCACGCTTCCACCCTACCCTATAACCCATTAACCCCACCTAATCTTTTTTGGACACTAAGGGCAATTTATTTTAGCCAATCCACCTAACCTGCACATCTTTGGACTGTGGGAGGAAACCGGAGCACCCGGAGGAAACTCACGCAGACACGGGGAGAATGTGCAAACTCCACACAGACAGTAACCCAAGCCAAGAATCGAACCTGGGACTCTGGAGCTGTGAAACAACTGTGCTAACCACTATGCTACCGTGCTGCCCCTCAGCTGATTCAGAGCTGAAGTACATTTGGATTTTGCAATTAATTTCAAGTTGAGTTGTGTATGAATCTCTCTGATGTAATGTTCATCCTTAGAAGCCTCAGGATTACTTCAAATGCCTAAAACAAAATATAATGCCTTAGTTGATGCCAGCCTCCTGTGAGCTAATGTGAACTATCTGTCTGACAGGTAATGCAGCGAATCAATCACCCACCCTTAAGAGTGTACTGCTAAAGGACATCCCGAAATGTTGTCAGAGGAAATGTTTGCCAGGACACTGTTCTTCAGCAGCTGCTGCTTTCAGACGTTGAGCTTGACAATTAACAATTGTCAAAACCCTCCTCTTCCCCTTCTTCCTTCCTTCACCCCCTCTTCCCTCCTTTCCCATTACAAATAGATGGAACCATTGGGTTTAAGTGAGAAAATATATTTCATTGCAGGAAATTTATAAAAGTTGACGCAGTTTTACCTCATCGTCAGCCGATAAAGTTAAACATTAAGTTAAATATTAACTGGCTTTAAAGTTCTGTACTTATAAAATTATATTTGTCAATAAATGTTTTACATAAAACTTTACAAGCGTCTACAAATGTCTTACTGAAACATCAGAACACAACATTTAATTGAGATAATTATAAATGAATAAGATAATTGAAGTAAACAATGCATAAATATATTTAACATGGCGGCACATTCGTTAGCACTGCTGCCTCACTACACCAGGGACTGTGTTCAATTCAGACGTTGGGTGACTGTGTGATGTTTCTATATTCTCCCCGCACCCGCATGGGTTTCGTAGACCCATGGAATAGAACCATAGGGTTCCTACAGCGCAGAAGGAAGCCATTCAGCCCATCAAGTCTGCACTGACCCTCTGAAAGAGCACCATACCTGGATCCACTCCCCTGCCCTATCCCCGAAACCTAACCTGTACATTCCTGGACACTAAGGGGCAACGTAGCATAGCTAATCCTGTTGACTGTTGTCTGTAATGGTCTCGCAAGCCAATCAGTTCAAAGGCAAATAGGGATGGGCAACAAATTTGGCATTGCCAGTGACATCTTAATCCCATGAAAAAATAAGTTTGGTGGGTTTTACCCTATGGTTTGTTCCTTTTGAGATAAGGGTACTGCTATTTTTTATTGATGCAATTACCGATTCTTGGTAATTTGGTAATAAAAAAAGTCCGAAGCCTGTTTAACTCTTTACAAAACAGGCTGGACAGTGTTTAACACCGAGCAACACACCAAGTCGTTTAAAGGATTGCACGTTACTTCGAGTAGTTGAGGCTGTAGGATTAAGAGTCAATGATTTGTGTTCGGCATTGATTGCTGTACATTTTTCTTTGCTCAATCATTCTTCGCGCAGTGCACATCATTGTTAAGAGAGATCCTGGTAATCTTGACTATTACCTACACTGTCGTGGATGGCTGGGCAGTAGTTGGTGAACATACGATACTGTATTTCCACTGTGAAATCTGGCATGCGGCGGGAGCTGAGACAATTTTGGTCGTTGGAGAACTTTGACATCTCCGTCTGTGCTTCACTACATTTCAGCATCTGCCTTATCTTCTTTCAAAGCCACGCTTACCCCCATTGAATCCTCACCTGGCAGATCATTCAACTACTCATCCACACGAGGAGATTCTTCACTCATGCAGCAAATTTCCAGAGAAGGCGATAGAGGTGGTAAGAACAATGGGTTTAACCAGACATATTGGAGGATGCGATAAATAATATTTGAAGTAAAAATTTGTGATATCTCAGGAGAATCTGGCCCTGTTGACCAAATGGTGTGTTGCTGAAATTGCTCATGTTCTTAAGACTCCAATAAGGGGCACAGTACGGCTTCTGACTGCTCCATAACATGAGGCTTGTTGAATTGTTTTGCGTGTGTTGTGGGGATGCGGTGAGGTTATTGTCTTATGCTTATCCCAGTGTCCCACTCGAGAGGTGGCTTATACAAAAGTCTCTGTAACAAACTTCAATAAACCTCCTGTTTATCTTGCAACCCAATGTGGGCTCCTTCCTTTGGGGGCAGTTCTAATACACACGTTGCCCCCCATGAGTGACAGTAACTAGAACAAGGCTGTGTCAGCATTCAACAAGAATATTCCGTCACCAAGGACAGCATTGGGCAAGGTTGCTTACCCGGACTGCACTGGGTGTGGATACTTACCCGGAGTGCACTGGGTGGTGTTGCTTACCCGGACTGCGCTGGGTGCAGATGCTTACCCGGACAGCACTGGGTGGGGTTGCTTACCGGACTGCACTGGGTGGGGCTGCTTACCCGGACTGCACTGGGTGGGGTTGCTTACCCGGACGGCACTGGGTGGGGTTGCTTACCCGGACTGCAGTGGGTGGGGTTGCTTACCCGGGATGCACTGGGTGGGGTTGCTTACCCGGACTGCACTGGGTGGGGTTGCTTACCCGGGATGCACTGGGTGGGGTTGCTTACCCGGACTGCACTGGGTGGGGTTGCTTACCCGGACTGCAGTGGGTGGGGTTGCTGACCCGGACTGCACTGGGTGGGGTTGCTTACCCGGACTGCACTGGGTGGGGTTGCTTACCCCGACAGCACTGGGTGAGGTTGTTTACCCGGACTGCACTGTGTGGGGTTGCTTACCCGGACTGCACTGGGTGCAGATACTTACCCGGACTGCACTGGGTGCGGTTGCTTACCAGACGGCACTGGGTGGGGTTGCTTACCCGGACTGCACTGGGTGGGGTTCCTTACCCGGACTGCACTGGGTGGGGTTGTTTACCTGGACTGCACTGGGTGGGGTTGCTTACCCGGACTGCACTGGGGGGGGGTTGCTTACACGGACTGCACTGGGGGGGGGGTTGCTTACCCGGACTGCACTGGGTGCAGATACTTACCCGGACTGCACTGGGTGGAGTGCTTACCGGACTGCACTGGGTGGATTGCTTACCGGACTGCACTGGGAGGGGTTGCTTACCAGGGATGCACTGGGAGGGGTTGCTTACCCGGACTGCACTGGGTGGGGATGCATACCCAGACTGCACTGGGTGGGGTTGCTTACCCGGACAGCACTGGGTGGGGTTGTTTACCCGGACTGCACTTGTTGGGGTTGTTTACCCAGACTGCACTGTGTGTGGTTGCTTACCAGACTGCACTGGGTGGGCTTGCTTACCCGGAATGCACTGGGTGGGGTTGCTTAAATGGAACGGAACTGGGTGGGGTTGCTTACCCGGACTGCACTGGGTGAGGTTGCTTTCCCGGACTGCACTGGGTGAGGTTGCTTACCCGGACTGCACTGGGTGGGGTTGCTTAAATGGAACGGAACTGGGTGGGGTTGCTTACCCGGACTGCACTGGGTGAGGTTGCTTACCCGGACTGCACTGGGTGAGGTTGCTTACCCGGACCGCACTGGGTGGGGTTGCTTACCCGGACTGCACTGGGTGAGGTTGCTTACCCGGACTGCACTGGGTGGGGTTGCTTACCCGGACTGCACTGGGTGAGGTTGCTTACCCGGACTGCACTGGGTGAGGTTGCTTACCCGGACTGCACTGGGTGGGGTTGCTTAAATGGAACGGAACTGGGTGGGGTTGCTTACCCGGACTGCACTGGGTGAGGTTGCTTACCCGGACTGCACTGGGTGAGGTTGCTTACCCGGACCGCACTGGGTGGGGTTGCTTACCCGGACTGCACTGGGTGAGGTTGCTTACCCGGACTGCACTGGGTGGGGTTGTTTACCCGGACAGCACTGGGTGAGGTTGTTTACCCAGACTGCACTGAGTGGGGTTGCTTACCCGGACTGCACTGGGTGGGGATGCTTACGCGGACTGCACTGGGTGGGGTTGCTTAACTGGACTGCACTGGGTGGGAATGCGTAACCGGACTGCACTGGGTGAGGTTGCTTACCCGGACTGCACTGGGTGGGGATGCTTACCCGAACTGCACTGGGTGAGGTTGCTTACCCGGACTGCACTGGGTGGGGATGCTTACCCGGACTGCACTGGGTGGGGATGCTTACCTGGACTGCACTGGGTGGAGTGCTTACCGGACTGCACTGGGTGGATTGCTTACCGGACTGCACTGGGAGGGGTTGCTTACCAGGGATGCACTGGGAGGGGTTGCTTACCCGGACTGCACTGGGTGGGGATGCATACCCAGACTGCACTGGGTGGGGTTGCTTACCCGGACAGCACTGGGTGGGGTTGTTTACCCGGACTGCACTTGTTGGGGTTGTTTACCCAGACTGCACTGTGTGTGGTTGCTTACCAGACTGCACTGGGTGGGGTTGTTTACCCGGAATGCACTGGGTGGGGTTGCTTAAATGGAACGGAACTGGGTGGGGTTGCTTACCCGGACTGCACTGGGTGAGGTTGCTTACCCGGACTGCACTGGGTGAGGTTGCTTACCCGGACCGCACTGGGTGGGGTTGCTTACCCGGACTGCACTGGGTGAGGTTGCTTACCCGGACTGCACTGAGTGGGGTTGCTTACCCGGACTGCACTGGGTGGGGATGCTTACGCGGACTGCACTGGGTGGGGTTGCTTAACCGGACTGCACTGGGTGGGGTTGCTTAACCGGACTGCACTGGGTGGGGATGCGTAAGCGGACTGCACTGGGTGAGGTTGCTTACCCGGACTGCACTGGGTGGGGATGCTTACCCGAACTGCACTGGGTGAGGTTGCTTACCCGGACTGCACTGGGTGGGGATGCTTACCCGGACTGCACTGGGTGGGGTTGCTTACCTGGACTGCACTGGGTGGCGTTGCTTACCCGTACTGCACTGGGTGGGGTTGCTTAGCCGGACTGCACTGGGTGAGGTTGCTTACCCGGAATACACTGGGTGGGGTTGCTTTCCCGGACTGCACTGGGTGGGGTTGTTTACCCGCGCTGCACTTAGTTTGGATACTTACTCCGACTGCACTGGGTGGGGTTGTTTACCCGCACAGCACTGGGTGTGGATACTTACCCCGAATGCACTGGGTGGGGTTGCTTACCTGTGCTTCACAGGGTGGGGTTGCTTACCTGGACTGCAGTGGCTGGGGTTGCATACCCGGAATGCACTGGGTGGGGTTGCTTAGCAGGACTGCACTGGGTGGGGTTGCTTATCCGGACTGCACTGGGTGGGGTTACTTACCCAGCCAGCACTGGGTGAAGTTGCTTACCCGCGCTGCACTGGGTGGGGTTGCTTACCCGGGCTTAACTGGGTGGGGTTGCTGACCCGGATTGCACTGGATGGTGTTGCTTACCCGGACTGCACTGGGTGGGGTTGCTAACCCAGACTGCACTGGGTGGGGTTGATTAGCCGGACTGCACTGGGTGGGGTTGCTAACCCGGACTGCACTGGGTGGGGTTGCTAACCCAGACTGCACTGGGTGGGGTTGATTAGCCGGACTGCACTGGGAGGGGTTGCTAACCCAGACTGCACTGGGTGGGGTTGCTTACCCGGACTGCATTGGGTGCAGATTCGTACCCCGAATGCACTGGGTGGGGTTGCTTACCCGGACTGCACTCGGTGCAGATACTTACCCGTACTGCACTGGGTGGGGTTGCGTACCCGGACTGCACTGGGTAGGGTTGCTTACCCAGACTGCACTGGGTGCAGATACTTACCCGGAATGCGCTGGGTGGGGTTGCTTACCCGGACTGCACTGTGTGGGGTTGCTTACCCGGACTGCACTGGGTGAGGTTGCTTACCCGGAGTGCAGTGGGTGGGGTTGCTTACCCGGACTGCACTGGGTGGGGTTGCTTACCCGGTCTGCACTGGGTGGAGTTGCTTACCCGGTCTGCACTGGGTGGAGTTGCTTACCCGGTCTGCACTGGGTGGAGTTGCTTACCCGGACTGCACTGGCTGGGGTTGCTTACCCGGACAGCACTTGGTGGGGTTGCTTACCCGGAATGCACTGGGCGGGGTTGCTTGCCCGGACTGCACTGGGGAGGGGGGGGGGGGTTGTTTACCCGGACTGAACTGGGTGGGGTTGCTTACCCGGGATGCAGTGGGTGGGTTTGTTTACCCGGACTGTACTGGGTGGTGGTGCTTACCCGGACTGCACTGGGTGGGGTTGCTTACCCGTACTGCACTGGGTGGGCTTGCTTACCCGGACTGCACTGGGTGCAGAGACGTACCTGGACTGCACTGGGTGGAGAGCTTACCGGACTGCACTGGGAGGGGTTGCTTACCCGGACTGCACTGGGTGGGGATGCTTACCCGGACTGCACTGGGTGCAGATACTTACCCGGGCAGCACTGGGTGGGTTTGCTTCACCGGACTGCACTGGGTGGGGTTGCTTACCCGGACTGCACTGGGTGAGGTTGCTTACCCGGACTGCACTGGGTGAGGTTGCTTACCGGACTGCACTGGGTGGGGTTGCTTACCCGGACTGCACTGGGTGGGGTTGATTAGCCGGACTGCACTGGGTGGGGTTGCTAACCCAGACTGCACTGGGTGGGGTTGCTTACCCGGACTGCACTGGGTGCAGATTCGTACCCCGACTGCACTGGGTGGGGTTGCTTACCTGGACCGCACTGGGTGGGGTTGCTTACCCAGACTGCACTGGGTGGGGTTGCTTACCGGGACTGCACTGGGTGCAGATACTTACCCGGAATGCACTGGGTGGGGTTGCTTAGCAGGACTGCACTGGGTGCAGATACTTACCCGGAATGCACTGGGTGGGGTTGCTTACCCGGACTGCACTGTGTGGGGTTGCTTACCCGGACTGCACTGGGTGGGGTTGCTTACCCGGAGTGCAGAGCGTAGGGTTGCTTACCCGGACTGCACTGGGTGGGGTTGCTTACCCGGACTGCACTGGGTGGGGTTGCCTACCCAGACTGCACTGGCTGGGGTTGCTTACCCGGACTGCAGTGGGTGGGGTTGCTTACCCGGACTGCACTGGGTGGGGTTACTTACCCGGCCAGCACTGGGTGGGGTTGCTTACCAGACTGCACTGGGTGGGGTTGCTTACCCGTACTGCACTGGGTGGGGTTGCTGACCCGGACTGCACTGGGTGGGGTTGCTTACCCGGACTGCACTGGCTGTGGTTGCTTACCCGGTCTGCACTGGGTGGGCTTGCTTACCCGGACTGCACTGGGTGCAGAGACGTACCTGGACTGCACTGGGTGGAGTGCTTACCGGACTGCACTGGGTGGGGTTGCTTACCGGACTGCACTGGGTGGGGTTGCTTCACCGGACTGCACTGGGTGGGGTTGCTTACCCGGACTGCACTGGGTGGGGTTGCTTACCCGGACTGCACTGGGTGGGGATGCTTACCGGACTGCACTGGGTGAGGTTGCTTACCCGGACTGCACTGGGTGGGGATGCTTACCCGGACTGCACTGGGTGCAGATACTTACCCGGGCAGCACTGGGTGGGGTTGCTTCACCGGACTGCACTGGGTGGGGTTGTTTACCCGGACTGCACTGGGTGGGGTTGCTTACCGGACTGCACTGGGTGAGGTTGCTTACCGGACTGCACTGGGTGGGGTTGCTTACCCGGACTGCACTGGGTGGGGTTGTTTACCCGGAGTGCACTGGGTGGGGTTGCTTACCGGACTGCACTGGGTGAGGTTGCTTACCCGGAGTGCAATGGGTTGGGTTGCTTACCCATACTGCACTGGTTGCAGAGACGAACCTGGACTGCACTGGGTGGAGTGCTTACCGGACTGCACTGGGAGGGGTTACTTACCCGGACTGCACTGGGTGCAGATACTTACCCGGGCAGCACTGGGTGGGGTTGCTTACCTGTACTGCACTGGGTGGGCTTGCTTACCCATACTGCACTGGTTGCAGAGACGAACCTGGACTGCACTGGGTGGAGTGCTTACCGGACTGCACTGGGAGGGGTTACTTACCCGGACTGCACTGGGTGCAGATACTTACCCGGGCAGCACTGGGTGGGGTTGCTTACCGGACTGCACTGGGTGCAGATACTTACCCGGGCAGCACTGGGTGGGGTTGCTTACCGGACTGCACTGGGTGCAGATACTTACCCGGGCAGCACTGGGAGGGGTTACTTACCCGGACTGCACTGGGTGCAGATACTTACCCGGGCAGCACTGGGTGGGGTTACTTACCCGGACTGCACTGGGTGAGGTTGCTTACCCGGACTGCACTGGGTGGGGTTGCTTACCGGACTGCACTGGGTGAGGTTGCTTACCCGGACAGCACTGGGTGGGGTTGTTTACCCGGATTGCACTGGGTGCAGATACTTACCCGGACTGCACTGGGTGGGGTTGCTTACCTGTACTGCACTGGGTGGGCTTGCTTACCCAGACTGCACTGGGTGCAGAGACGAACCTGGACTGCACTGGGTGGAGTGCTTACCGGACTGCACTGGGAGGGGTTACTTACCCGGACTGCACTGGGTGCAGATACTTACCCGGGCAGCACTGGGTGGGGTTGCTTACCGGACTGCACTGGGTGCAGATACTTACCCGGGCAGCACTGGGTGGGCTTGCTTCACCGGACTGCACTGGGTGGGGTTGCTTACCGGACTGCACTGGGTGGGGTTGTTTACCCGGAGTGCACTGGGTGCGGTTGCTTACCCGGACTGCACTGGGTGGGGTTGCTTACCCGGACTGCACTGGGTGGGGTTACTTACCCGGAGTGCACTGGGTGGGGTTGCTTACCCGGACTGCACTGGGTGAGGTTGCTTACCCGGACTGCACTGGGTGGGGTTACTTACCCGTACTGCACTGGGTGGGGTTGCTTACCCGGACTGCACTGGCTGGGGTTGCTTACCCGGACTGATCTGGGTGGGGTTGCTTACCCGGACTGCACTGGGTGGGGTTGCTTACCCGGTCTGCACTGGGTGAGGTTGCTTACCCGGACTGCACTGGGTGGGGTTGTTTACCCGGACTGCACTGGGTGGGGTTGTTTACCCGGACTGCACTGGGTGGGGTTGCTTACCCGGACTGCACTGGGTGGGGTTGCTTACCCGGACTGCACTGGGTGGGGTTGCTTACCCGGACTGCACTGGGTGGGCTTGCTTCACCGGACTGCACTGGGTGGGGTTGCTTACCCGGACTGCACTGGGTGGGGTTGCTTACCCGGAGTTCACTGGGTGGGGTTGTTTACCCGGAGTGCACTGGGTGAGGTTGCTTACCGGACTGCACTGGGTGGGGTTGCTTACCCGGACTGCACTGGGTGGGGTTGCTTACCCGGACTGCATGGGTGGGGTTGCTTACCCGGACTGCACTGGGTGAGGTTGCTTACCCGGACTGCACTGGGTGAGGTTGCTTACCTGGACTGCACTGGCTGGGGTTGCTTACCCGGACTGCACTGGGTGGGGTTCCTTACCCGGACTGCACTGGCTGGGGTTGCTTACCCGGACTGATCTGGGTGGGGTTGTTTACCCGGACTGCACTGGGTGGGGTTGCTTGTTCTGATTTAATGTGAGAAAGGCGCCACAAATTACAAATCCCATAAATCGAAAACTAAACCGGCGCCCACCCTGGACGCGGTGTTGAATGCATGTGTCCTGATGGTTAAAAAATAAGAGGTGACTGGTCAAAATTAAACCGGCGGGAAGTACGT
Organism: Scyliorhinus torazame; assembly: GCF_047496885.1. Classification (NCBI taxonomy): domain Eukaryota; kingdom Metazoa; phylum Chordata; class Chondrichthyes; order Carcharhiniformes; family Scyliorhinidae; genus Scyliorhinus; species Scyliorhinus torazame. The sequence goes on from NC_092727.1 coordinate 51,003,260, forward strand.
GACTAATTGAAGACCCATTCCCTCCGTGCCTGCCAGGCTCTTCAGAGACTGCGGTGCTTTATTGACCCTTTAATCACATTTTGATTTGATGTTTTATGTTTTATTCGTGATTTTTTTTTGTTTAAGGCAGGATCCCATAAAGGGCTGGCCCTTTTAATTTGTCCTTCAGTTTATTTTATTTGAGTTATTTTGTTCAATGAAAATAGTTGAAGACCCGTTCCCCCAATAGCGGGTCTCCAATTCTCTGCTAGCTGCTGCAGAGCAAGGGTTACATTGCTCATCATGCCGGAGACTCTTGTCTATCTGACTGATCCTGGGCCATTAGTGGTTTGATCCGCATTTTCAAATCTCACATGAACCAGCGAGCTGAAATCCGATGCCTTTTATACAGTCCCAGCACACACAAACACACACACAAATAAAAAGATGCGCTTGTTAAGTTGCACCTGGGAACTGTCATTGGCGATTGTGTTTATGATGATTTCAACTCGGTTCTGGGCCACTTTGCGCTTCATCAAAATCTCATCGGGTAGAATTCCTTATTCGTGAGTGGGTGATGATCCAGTCCAGTGACTCCAATCTTGTACCTTTTAAAGAATCAACCAGATTTACATTTCTCATTCCAGTCAAACCTGCCTGATATTGGAATCTGGGGCCGGGGAACAACTGCCACTGGGAGACAATGTATGACAGCGATGCTTTCACTGAGGGAGCAGTTCACAGAGCAGATTTAGGCACTTGGATCACGAATAAACCTCCTAGATTAACCAAGTGCCAGAAGAAAATTAAAGAGGAGAGAAATGCAGTGTAAAGCGAGTAAGAGAATACTGATCATATAATCCCCACAGTGCAGAAGGAGACCATTCGGCCCAATGAGGCTGCATAGGCCCTTGGAAAGAGCACCCTACTTAAACCATGCCTCCACCCTATCCCTGTAACCCAGTAACCTCACCTAACCTTTTTGGACACGAAGGGACAATTTGAACCTGGCCAATCCACCTAAACTGCACGTCTTTGGACTGTGGGAGGAAACCGGAACACCCGGAGGAAACCCACGCAGACACGGGACGAATGTGCAAACTCCACACAGTCACCCGAGGCCAGAATTGAACCTGGATCCCTGGAGCTGTGAGGCAGCAGTGTTAAGCAAGAAGCTGGAAGGTCAAAATGCTCCAACTGTGATCTATTATCCAGCAAGTTCCGTTTTAACTTCAGGAGCGGGATTCTCCGACGCCGGAGTGGTTCGCGCCACTCCATCCCGCCGGGACACCCCGCTCCGCCGGGTAGGGGAGAATCCCAGCCCAGATTTCCATAATCCGCAGTATTTTGCTTTTATTTATTAACACTGTAACAGGTCAATTCAATCAGTTCCATTACATTTGGTGATTTATTTTTGTTTAAGGCGGTATCCCTTTCAGAAGTGGCCCCTTTTAATTTGAGCTTCAGTTGATTTAATTTAGTACATTTAGTTGAATCAAAAGAGTTGAAGAATAGATTGCAGAATTGGCCCGGTATTAGTGTAGTCTGATATCCCATCAGTGACTCTATCAGGTGAGAAAGACTTGCCTTTCACACTTCTGGACTTTCAGAAGCCCTCCCCACATGCACTGACAGTACTATTGATTAGCAACAGGGGAAACACAGCAGCCAATTAATGTGCACCAAAGTCACATATGGTGACATCGGTCACCTGTGAGAATAGGCTGGATTCTCCGTCCCGGCGCGCCAGATTTCTGGTTCAGCACGCCGGCAGGTTGCTCCCTTTCACCGACTGGTCAATGGGGTTTCCCATTATGGGGCAGCCCCGTGCCGTCGAGAAACCCCCGGGCTGCCGGCAAAACAGAGCACCCCGAAAGCAAAGAATCCAGCCCAGGAGCTCGGGTAGATCATTCGGCCCCTTCAGCCCGCTCTGCCATTCAATACAATCATGGCTGATCTCAACTGTCCATTTTCCCTGTCCCTTGTTTCCCGAAGTGATCAAACATCTATTGATCTCAGTCTTTAATGTGCTCAGTGGTGATGCAGCCACAAAACACTGGGGTAGCCAATTCCAAAGGGTGAGCTTTTCCAGACCTGCTCATGATGGGTTTCATGGCAGATGGTAGTCGAAGCTTCGGAGAGAGGCCAAAAATCTGAATTTTCCCCACCTCACTTTCATGGTGGGCTGTTGGTGGGCCAGGTTTCTCGCGGATCCATGTTTGGTCTGCCATTTGCATACACTACCATGTCCTTGGATATTCACTAAAAACGCTATTCACTGGAATCGTGTTTCCCGCTCCCAATTACATGTCACACCAGTGGGAAATTAGACCAGTGTAAATCTCGACTGGATATAAGTGGAGTGCAGTTACCCACCCTCACTTTGCTCATGATTTCGAGGCGAGGGCAACATTCAAAACCAACCTGCTACATCACCGCTCTTGGTTCTCCGCGTTGCCAGTGTCATGCCAGGCTGATGGGGGTGTATGGTTGGGCTGCTCACGGTAGATACCTTCGTACTAGAGGAGGACAGCACTTAATGTGAGCAATGGATCTCAGGTACAGCTGCACTCAGAACCAGAGATCAGCATTGTGTCTGGGCATAGGAAGAGTGGGAGATGGGAAGGAGCGGGGAGGGGGGGCTGAGATGCAGTTGGGGAAGGATGGCAGAGACATGATGGGCAATGGGTATGGTGGGAAAATGGCAGGCAGAGAGTAGACCGAGGTTGGGGAAGTTGGAGCCTGACATGGAAGTCTAGAAAGCAGATTAAAAAAAGGGTGGATGTGAATTGAAATGCAAGAATGGCAAAGGATGCACACAATATGGGCAGCGTGGTAGCGCAGTGGTTAGCGCAGTTACTTCACAGCTCCAGGGTCCCAGGTTCGATTCCTGGCTTGGGTCACTGTCTGTGTGGAGTCTGCACGTTCTCCCCATGTGTGTGTGGGTTTCCTCTGGGTGCTCTGGTTTCCTCCCACAGTCCAAAGATGTGCAGGTTAGGTGGATTGGCCGTGCTAAATTGCCCTTAGTGTCCAAAAAGGTTGGGTGGGGTTACTGGGTTACAGGGATAGGGTGAAGGTGTGGGCTTGAGTGGAGTGCTCTTTCCAAGGACCGGTGCAGACTTGATGGGCCGAATGGTCTCCTTCTGCACTGTAAATTCCATGATTCTATAATTCCGGAATTGGAGAGGGTTCTTGGTTAGTGTTGCACAAGAGGGATGGATTATGGGTTGCACAAAGTCTCATGGAGGTGGGGTGGGGGTGAAAGGATGAAGGATGGTTTGTCCAGAGACTCAAGGGGTGAAGGAGGCTGAGGGAGGAAAACCATTGTGATCAGTCATGAGGGAATGAGGAAACTCATTGAGTTTAACAGCATGGTAGCATAGTGGTTAGCACTATGGCTTCACAGCACTAGGGTCCCATATTCAATTCCCGGCTTGGGTCATTGTCTGTGTGGAGTCTGCACGTTCTCCCTGTGTCTGCGTGGGTTTACTCCAGGTGCTCCGGTTTCCTCCCACAAGTCTCGAAAGGCGTGCTGTTCGGTAATTTGAACATTCTGAATTCTTCCACTGTGTACCTGAACAGGCGCCGGAATATGGTGACTAGGGGCTTTTCACGATAGCTTCATTGCAGTGTTACTGTAAGCCTGCTTGTGACAATAAAGATTAATATTATTATTAAAGACAGTCATAGTCTCTGGTCAAGAGCCTAGAGGTGGGGTTTAGAGACTAAAGGCAGTCCTGGGGATTTATGGACCCCATAGTCAAGCTGAGAGATCAAAGGCAACTCTGTGGGCATGTCACAGTCCTGCTTCAGGGAGGGGCAAAGCCCATGTGCTCATCGAGCGTGGTTTCCTGGGCGTAGTAATTATTGTACAGTCGGTGGCAATGGGGATGTTTGGCTGCCGATGGGATGAACATGGTTAGGGAATGAGCTTGCAGCCTATAAATGGGAATGGGTGCACGCTGTGGTAGTACCAGGTATTGCAGTACCTGAGAGGTGGATGCCCATTGGCTAGACCTAGGAGTCTACCATTGGCTAACGTACATAGCTCCGCCCTGAGAGGCGGGGTATAAGAACCAATGCTGTCCCAGCAGCCTTCACTTTCTGTATCGAAGCTGCTGGAAACAGTTCTAGCTGATTAAAGCCGATTAGTTATGACTCACCTTGTCTCGAGAGTAATTGATTGTGCATCACACGCAACCTCTAGATGGTGATGGCTGAGGTCCACATGGGGCATGGGGACATCAACAGTAATGGGTTCGGGCAGAGAACTGGAATGTCCCCTTGCAGGACCAAGGGTCTACGGAAAAATACTTTCCAATCTGGGGATGAGCACAATTTCACTTGCATATCTGACCCTTTCTGTGGGAGGATTGAATGTCCCAACAACTGGGCATCCATCCCCTTCCAGAGCCCCTGAAGTCACCGCTGTATTCAATTCTTTGGCCAGCGGATCATTCCAGTCCCCTCTCTTGTGATGTTTGCCCACCACCCCCACAATGACGGGAGTGCTCTGCCCCATGGGCGATGCGCCCCAGTCTCCCGTTCACGTGTACGCACTGACACTAGCTTTTCCACTGGTGTGGTGGCTCCCCTCCTGGGATCGGTCTGAGCCTCTCCTTTGCCTGCTATTTTCCTTCCCTTTCCCCTCTTCCTCCCTTTTCCTTGCGCCCTGCTGCCCTCGTCCCCTCCTTTCTGTGCCTTTGTTTTCGGTTTCAGAGCGAGGTGGTACAGTCCCGAGCAAATTGTCCTTTCCCCTCTCTGTCTCCCAGGGTGATATCTTCAACTCTGTTTCTGATGCTGCCTTCTCAGCCCGTTCTTTTGGACAAACTCATCCAAGTCAGCGGGGTCCGTAAAATAGTGCTCCTTGCCCTGGAAGGTTACCTTGGTTGGGCAGAGCATCCCAAACATCACCCCACTTTTAAACAGGGCAGTCGTTGCTCTGTTCAATTCGGCCCAGTGCTTGACCACGTCTGCCCCAATGTCTTGATAGATTTGAATCTGCTGTCCCCAGTTGCAGGTTCTTGTCTGTCTGGCCCATTGCAGGATTCTTTCCCAGTCTTGGCATCGGTGCATCTTTGCAATTAGTGCCCTCGGCTGCTCCCTGGGCCTGGGTTTCGGCTGGAGTGACCTGTGAGCATCTGGGAGTAGGAGTTTCTCCCTTCAGTTCCCCCCGACAGTCTCACTATTCTTAGGTTTTGACGCCTTGACCAATTCTCTTGGTCTTCCACCTTCTCCTTAAGGCTCCCCTGGGTTGCCACCAACCTTGCTATTTCTGTCTCTAGGGTGACGATTTGTTTCCCTGGTCTGTGGTAGCCTTTTCCAGATGCTTGATTGTGTTCCCCCTGGGCTTCTATTCGCCTCTCCGCTTTGTCGAGGGCCATCTGCATGGGGGCCAGCGATTCTGTGTCCGTCACTTTGACCACTGCCAGGATTCTGAGTCTTCTGTCCTCTTTGAGCTCCTTTAGCTCTCTGGTGAGGAACGTCCGCCCTCTGGCTTGTTGGCCCCTTTCTTTCAGGTGCGGCAGGGACTCCTTCGCCTCGTGGGCCGCCGTCTGTCTCGCCAGTTTCTCCAGGCTCCTGTTGCCTCTCGTTTTCTTGCAGCCTCTGGTGCAGCTGTTGCTTGGCATTTCGGTTTCTATTTTCATTTTTGTAGTAGGTTGAAGGGGATGATGAGGGGATGCTTTATGTTCTCGGTTCTGGCGGGCTATTTTCAGTTAAAAGATTCGATTTCCTAGGAGGAGAACCATCTTTTGTGTGGACGCTCAGCACATCCCCATCACCAGAAGTCGACCTGTCACTGTATTTAGCCTCCCAAATAAAAAATGCCACCATTTGATTCACTACGGTCTCAATGAAGCAATTTCTGTAAATCTCCTTCCTGTTCCAAATTCCCTAGCCAAGAAGGAAGATAGCCTCTCAGTTTCTCCATTCATGCAAACATTCCTGAACTCCATGAGCCCTTATATTAACCTCCTGTTTGGTAGCTTCTCGAATGTCTTTTGGGAATTCACGTATATTATATGGCTCTAAGAGATAGTAGCATGCCAGCACTCGAAGAGAAGAGTGATCCAGCTTCACCTTGGCCTGTGAGTAGAACACAGCAGACAAAACCCAGCAGCTGACATCTGCAAGCTTTCTATCCATGTATATATGTCCTCATGTGCCTAGTTTAAATAGACAGACCCCCACAACATGTTTATCCAACCCTCTATGCTTTTTATATCGTTATTAAAGCTACAACAATTACATCTACCCTTCTAATAACTTCCTCAAAACAAACATTCACTGCTATTTCCGGTTACTTAGTTAACTTTTTATCATGCTGCCATTGCCCCTTTTGTTCCATGGACTTTGACTTAGCCTGTTATGTGGTCCTTTCTTAAGTGTCTTTTGGAAATGAATGTACATCAACCGAACATCAACCCTCTTGGTTACATCAGCAAAATACTCAGTCAGGTGAATTAAAGATGATTGAAGGGCGGTACGGTGGCACAGTGGTCAGCACTTCTGCCTCACAGCACCAGGGACCCGGTTCAATTCCAATCATGGGTGACTGTGTGGAGATTGCACTTTCTCTCCTTTGTCAGCGTGGGTTTCCCCCGGGTGCTCCGGTTTCCTCCTACAGTCCAAATATGTGCAGGTTAGGTGGACTGGCAGCACCCAAAAGTTTAGGTGGGGTTACTGGGTTACAAGGATAGGTTGGGAGTGTGGCCTAGGTTTCCAAGGGCCTGTGCAGACCCGATGGGCCGAATGGTCTCCTTCTGCACTGTAAATTCTATTCTATGATTCTATACATAATTTCTAATGTCCAGTCTTTAAATATTAGTGAATGGTTGAGTGACCGGATAATAGGTGAATGACTAGGTTGATAGAGCGGGTGGTGAGTGAGGTGGGTAAGTCCTTAGCGTGGATGAGATAAGAGGCTAGGGAGTATTGTGGGCGAAGTGGATAAATATGGGTAGATGAGTAAGTGCATAGGTGCGTCTGGAATGGAGAGCTCTGGTCAGGTGGTAGTGTGGTCAGGAGGGGTAATGGGGACAAGAGAGGGGGATAGTCAGTGGGTGTCGAGGGAGTAGTTCTGTTGTTACCCAATAATTAGACAAGGATTTATCTGGCTATCATTTCCTCAGAAAATGGGGCTGGATTCTCCGCACCCGACGCTGAAATCACATCCGACGCCGGGGCGGAGAATCCAGATCCATGCATGGAATTCTTCCGGAAAATTAGGCTGAGAAGGCACCAATGGTGGAGACACATGGCCCATTGATAATGTTTCTTCTTTTTCTGAGACGAGCACCTGTGGGTCCTAGGGAGACGGGGAGAATGCAGAGGGACACCAAAATGCGAAGGGGAGAGGAGTCACTCCCAGCGGCGGGACCACCAAACTGGCAAACATGCTAGTGTAAGGAAGTAAGAGGAGAGGGGGGGCCATGGCACAGCTCCGAAAAGGGAGGGAGCACCTGGCAGAAGTGTGTTATCAAATGTATTTTGGAGGTTGATGAGCACCACATGAGTCTCAAGGCCCAGAAGTGGAGAAGGGGAAAGGGAAACTTTGAAGTTTGAAGTTGGGGGGGGGGGGGGATTACCTGGCTTCTGCTGGGCACAGGGGACTGAAAATGAAGCTCTTCTTCTCCCAATACCAGTCCATCAGCTTCCGCCTGGACAACTGGGCACTTGAGCCCATAATCTCCCACCACAGCGGCAGAAGGAAGAGACCCTTAATTGGCTCTTTTTTGGCCATGGTGCTCAATTTTACACAATCCTCACCCAACGTCCCACCTGCCATCCTGCTCCCTGTTGTACAAATCATTGAAGGTGTTGTAGTGATTTGCACATCTGTATATACACAAGGGGTTAATGTAAATGCACGACAACTAAGTAATCACTAGAGGGAGCACTAGAGATGTATAAATAAGCAGACGAAAGCCAGGAGCTGACTCTTCACAGGAACGGCAGCTCGTAAGCAGGACACAGACAGACAGCTCAGATGTAACATATAGTATAAGCTCTGGAGCGAGAACGAACTCACTCAATAAAGCATTTACTTCAACTGGAAGACTACGAGCTTTATTCAGACACAAGAAACAATATATGGTACCAGGAATTGCTTCAGAACGCTTACTAGACAGATTATACAAGATGCAGACAAAGAAAGATTGAAAAGAGAAGAAATTAAAGACTCCAGAGCGACAACCATGCATGAAGAAGACAATGAAGGTCTACCCACCTTATTTGAGCAACCAGAAGCAGACTATGAAAGTCCACCCAGCTCATGTGAACAACAGAAAGAAGACTATGAAAGTCTACCCACCTCATTTCAACAACAAGAAGATGATGAATGTCCAGCCATTATATGTACGAATAGTGACACAGTGATCACAATCAGCATACACGATGTGCAAGATCACAGGGAGACTGACAGATCTCAGCTCATCTGTACAGAAGCACTCAACAATCAAAGTAAAACTACTCTTGAGTCCAGTGAGACCGCATCAATTAAAACATCATACACTCTTGACAACCCACAAGAAACTGAAATCTTGACGACGTTGACTCCAGATGAGGAGCACCAAGAGATCAACGAGGAAGCAAATCAACTTGAAATGCCTCCAGAAGAGGAGCACCAAGAGATCAGCGATGAAGCTAATCAAGCAGAAATGACTCCAGTAGAGGAGCACCAAGGAATCAAAGGGGAATCTCATCAACCAAAAATGACTGATGTCACCAGGATCAATGCAACATCAGATCATTCTCACAATCCTCAAGTCGAAACGCTCAAGGAAACATCAGATACCACAAAGGACACTGATACCAACAACTTTGAGAATGACTCAAATCATCCACATGGAACAGTCATTGAGCGCAACAAGAACAACAACAAAAGCAACAAGAATAACAACAAAAACAACAACAAGAAGCATAACAAAGGCAACAACAGAAACAACAAGCATGACAAAAACAACAACAAGAACAACAACAGAAACAACAAAGGCAGAAACAACAACAATGAAACAATGACCTGTACAACATTGTACAACTCTGCACAGGAAGGACAATGTAACAGCACAGTCCAAAACAATGGCAAGAGTACACAAATAACATGGCATGACAACGAATCTCACAAATTCATATCTGCTCCACAACAAACAAGCAAACCAGTTTTCAAGGCAGATGCCATACAGAATCAATACCGCAAGCACAGGAAAAAGTCCAGGTCAGGCAACAAAGATGGCATCCAGAATCGATACCGCAAGCACAGGAAAAAGTCCAGGTCAGACAACAAAAGTGATTCAACCATTCGAACACCTCATGATGACTTGTTGGTTACTTAAACACAAGAACACTGGAGACGTTCACAAAGACATCACAATGTCAACAACACCATTTCAACAACAGAACAAGAAAGAAACTCAAACAACTAAATTTATAAAGTTTGGACTCAAAATAATTTGTTTTTTTACATAAAGATTGGACTCATAAATATTAATTGGTGTTGTATAATCATCAATATCATCACAACTCGTACATATCATCATTTATCTACCTGTTTTGTACCATTTTCCTTAACACTATACAGAAAATATGTAAAAAGAAAAAAGGGGGGATGTAGTGATCTGCACATCTGTATATACACAAGGGGTTAATGTAAATAGACTACAACTAAGTAATCACTAGAGGGAGCACTAGAGATGTATAAATACGCAGACGAAAGCCAGGAGCTGATTCTTCACAGGAACGGCAGCTAGTGAGCAAGACACAGACAGACAGCTCATATGTAACATCTAGTATAAGCTCTGGAGAGAGAACAAACTCACTCAATAAAGCATTTACTTCAACTGGAAGACTACGAGCTTTATTCAGATACAAGAAATAATATAGGTGTTTGGGCATGTTGTGAGAGAGCATAAAGAGGCATAACCCTGGAGTATAAACACGGAGGCAAAGATCACAAAAGCAAGGTGCGATAAACCTTTATAAATTACTGGTTTGGCCTCAATTGGGTTTTCGTGTCCAATTCTGGGTGCAGTAATTTAACAAGGAGAGTGCAGAAAAGAGTCAGGAGAATGGCTCCAGGGATGTGGGACTTTCGTTTGCAAGGATTGGCAAATCTGAGGTTCTTCTCCCCGGAAAGGCTGAGAGGAGATTTGATGGAGATGTTCAAAATCAATGAAGACGTTGAAGTAGATAGAGAGAAACTGTCCCCATTGGGGAAAGCGTCAAGGAGCAGAGGGCAGAGATTCAAAGCGATTGGCAAAGCAAACAAAGTTAAACCCCTCAAGTGATTAGGATGTGAAATGAACTACCTGAGGGTGTGGTGGAGGCAGATTCAATCATGAAATTGGATAATTGGTCAAAAGGGGGAAGGTTCGCCCGGCGAAATGACATGCTAGGGACAATGGTATAAGCTGAGTTGCTCTTGCAGATTAGAGTTGCACATGTTCGATGGGCCGAACGCTCTCTCTCCCTAAGGTGTAGGCAGTCTGTGATTCTTTGTGAGGCAATCGAGGGATTTGTTACAAAGGGAGGGAAATGAAGGTGAGAAGCCATAAAATCTATCTGAATGGCGGGGCAGGCTTGAAGGGCTGAATGACATAATCCTGTTTCAATGTTGTTGCTGGAGGCTCAATTTGATGATGAGGATTTTCAATTGCAGGAAAGTAAAATAAAAACAATGTGAGTTTAACCAGTACCTTCAGTGTAGAGAAATGTATCAGTGAGAAATTAAGAAATAATACAGTAAACAGTACTTCAGTTATTTGGAAACAGACTGACATTCAGAATGTTTCCCCGATGGGAGTTGCCCTTCGAGGGATACAGTTGGCAACATTTTATTCAATTTTTGAGAAAAGACATTCGGAATTTGCGGTCCTGTTGACAACTGAGTTCAATAAGAAACCTTTCAATTTCAGTCGTAAAGTGAAGCAAAGTTCTCAGATTGTTGAACAGCTTTTGAAAATTCCTCACTGGCCCCCAACCCTGTGAGGTGGAGCAACAGGAACAATGGGAAACAATGAGAACACACGGACATAAAACTAGGTGGTGGGAGCTGAGTGAAGCTGACAGTCTGTCTGCGGGTGTGAAGGAACCTGTTTTGGTGACTCTGACTCTTCAGTAACGAGGTGGGGTTATCTTCAATAAAGTGGCACAAACACCAGCACAAATGCTCAAAAGACAAAGTTCACTCGTTTTGTTTGACAAACCTGGTCATTAAATAAGGTAAGACGCAGTATTAAGTTAACAAGAGATGGCTCAGAAAAATGCAAGAAAAGTGGGAACCATGTGGTCTGAGAGAGCTGTGAAAATAGAAAAGGAGGAATAACAGCTGCAATAAAATTCCAGAAGCGGCTGTAAGGCTAATAGTTAAAGTTGTCAGAAATATATTCAGAGGGGAAGTACAGTCAAGGTTGTTGCGGAACTTTAAAGTCAGAATCGGTAAACATTGCAATCAACAATATGCAAATGACAGACTTTGTAACGGAGACGGTTTTGCTTCAGCCAAAGAGGGTAAAATACCAGTGGGGCGTCATTCTCCGCCGGCGGGAGTCTCCGTTCTGCCGGCACCGGGGGGTTTCCCGACGGCGTGGGGCTGCCCCACAATGGGAAACCCCATTGACCGGCCGGTGTTACGGAGACTCCCGCCGGCCGGTCGGCGCAGAAATGTGGCGGGGCGGGTAGGAGAATTTCGCCCACGAGAAGCAAGAAAAACGGCAAAACAAATTGAGCAGCAACATATTCAGAGAGCCGGTCGTGAGAAAATTGAAGATGTTTGTGCTTGAAACAGCAAAAAGTGGAATTTACCCTGTCGACAATAAACTCAGCTATACTGTTTCTTGAAGTCTGTGATCGTGAAGAAAATTGTGCATGTCGGGGATTTACAGAGAGTGCTGCAATTGAGTAAATCAGGAGAAGAGGAACGAGAAACAAATTGGTTAATGTTGCAGAAAGCAGTGAATTCGAGAGTGCAGTGAGTAAGGAAACTGCACACAATTCTGGTCCCCACACCAAATCTATATTTATTCACATATTGGAAGAAGTGGTGAGGAATCAACGGGACTGATCTTAACTGGAGAAGCTTTGATGAAGAATCAGTTTAAAGGGCGATTGTGAAAATGAGAAGGTGCTATTATTAAGATACTAGAAGGATAGGTTTTGATGACTAATTCAGGTATTCGGGGGAGGGGCTTCAAAGAGATCGGTTGGGTGCTCAGAAGGTTGTGTTTTAATGCAGTTAGGGTATTTCAAATATGAAGTTAAAGCAAATTACCGCAGATGCTAGAATCTGAAACAAAAACAGAAAATACTGGACAATCTCAGCAGGTCTGACAGCATCTGTGGAGAGAGAAGGGAGATAACTTTTCGAGTCTGTATTTTCTGTTTTTGTATCTGAAATAAGAGTTTTGATGCAAAGTTATGATACCAACAGGATGGGTTTTGATAGAAAGTTAGACTACGAACGAGATGGGTTTTGATACAGGGTTGGGGTTAGTGCATTAGAGATTTTGCTAAGCGTTAATGTTCTAGAGGGTTGGGGTTGAGGTGGGAGAGTTAGGGTGCTGAAGTGATAGGTTTCAATGTGAGAGTTAGTACACAAGAAAGCTGTGCTTGAATGACAGAGTTAAGATCCGAGAGAGATAAATGTTGATAAAAATTTTGAGTACGAGAAGGATGGGATTTGATTCAAGTTTAGTTATTCAATGGGTGACATTTGATGAGGTGTTTAAATATTAAATGATGGGTTGTTATAGAGAAATAGAGTACTGGGGGCGGCACGATGGCACAGTGGTTGGCACTGCTGCCATGGCACTAAGGACCCGGGTTCCATCCCGGCTCTGGGTCACTGTCCGTGTGGAGTTTGCACATTCTCCCCGTGTTTGCGTGGGTTTCACCCCCACAACCGAAAGATGTGCAGGTTAGGTGGATTGGCCATGCTAAATTGCCTCTTAATAGGAAAACAAATAATTGGATACTCTAAATGTTTTTTAAAAAAAAAGAGAAAATAAAAGAAACAGAGTATTGGAGGGGTTGACTTTGACAGAGAATTAGAGTAGGGGGGGTCTGGTTTTGTTGAAAGCTTAGGACGGGATTTGGTGAAAGTGAGGGTGCTGGAGAAGTGTTTGAGCATGAGCGAGATGTGGTTTGATGAAGATGAGGCATTTGCTTCAAAGGGAGGCTGTGGTGCTGGAGGGAAGTACTGCAGATTCTGGAGATCTGAAATAGAAATAGAAAGTGTTGGGGAAACCCAGCAATATCTGTGGAAAGAAAAAGAGAGTTCAAGATGAGATAGGTTCAATTGGGGTGACCTATTCTGGCAGTTGTTTTCTTCTGCCTCCTGATGACCAGATAATTAACCTGCCAACAGCGATGATGAGTCTTTGTGCCATATTTATAGGCACGAAGGCAAAACAAATTGAGCCTATGGAATTCACACTAGATCGGTGGCTGGTGGCATCTGATTCATCTGCCCCGCTGTCACTTCAGCGCGTTAATAATGGGGACGTCACTTTTAAATGCTGCCCCAGCACTCACCAGCCACTTCCCCTTGGTCAACGGCAACAGATGGTTGCTAGGAAGCCTGCCCCCAAGTTCTCTGATGCCTCCCTCAAGAGACTGCTGGATGCATTGGAGGCGTGTTGTAATGTCCTGTAACCCGCACACAGGGAGAGACCATTGAGCAGGGACACCAATTCAGTATGGGAGCTGGTGACAGCAGTGGTCAGCACTAATGCCCTGATGAGGAGGACGGGCATCCAGCGCCTCAAAAGGATGAATGATCTCCCCCATCTGCCAGGGTAAATCACTTTACTTCTCACTCTCAACTCGTACAATCACACGCTCATTACACATCCACAGGGAGTTCACTAACTGCCAACTCAAGGGACAACACCACTCGCTCTCCCACACACAGGTCTTCATTTCCCCTGGGGCTCGCCTCCTCATCACCTCACTGCTACCACTCATCATTCACACATGCCAGGTATCCTTATCATCTACCCTGGCACCCGTCCTGTTTACACTCTCTTCATTTGTTTTCGTGCAGGACAAACTGGCGCATAATAAAAGAGAGAGAGTCCAGACAGGCAAGGAATGCCTGAAATTAAAGTCCTCTCGGACTTTGAAGGAAGAGCCCTCCAGCTGGCGGAAGAGGAAGTCAACCTCTCCTGTGCTGATGGTGAGGTAGGCTACGATAAACTGAGCGAGGATCCAGCGCAGCATCGTCCTTCACATGCCACTGATATGAGTCATGTCTCCTGTTTCTAAAGGCCCCATGTAACCATTGCAAATAGGAACAGGAGTAGGTCATTCAGCCCTTCGAGCCTGCATTTAATAACATCATGGCTGATCTAACACTCACTAAATCCAATTTCCTGCCTGATCTCCGTAACCCTTAATTCCCCATCTGATTGAAAACCCTACGATTTCAGCCTTGAAACTGTTCAATGTCTCATTCTCCGCATCTTCCTGGAGTAAAAAATTCTAAAGATTCACCACCGTTTGAGAGAAGAAATTCTTCCTCAAACCTGTCTTAAACGAGCACCACCTTATTCTGCGACTATGCACTTTGGTCCCACACTCTCTCATGAGTGGAAACATCCTCCCAACATTTACTCTGTCTAACCCCTTAAGTTTCTTATATGTTTCAATCATACCACCTCTTATTCTTCTGAACTCCAAGGAGTAGCAGCGACCCGGGTTCAATTCCGGCCTCGGGCGACTGTATGTGTAGAATTTGCACTTTCTCCTCGTGTCTGCATGGGTTTCCTCCGGGTGCTCTGGTTTCCTCCCACACACCAAAGGTTAGGTGGATTGGCAATGCTAAATTGCCCCTTAGTGCCCCAAAAAGGATGGGCGGGGTTACTGGGGTCTGGGGATAAGTGAGGGTCTTCCATGAAGACAGTGGCCCTGGAGCAGAATGCAGCCTCAGGAATGGTGATTTTCACACTAGGCTGTCTTCCCTTTGCTGGTCTTCAGTCTTTCCCCAGTGATGTCGATTCTTTCCCGCCGTGGCCTGGAATCTACCCCCGTAGCCTTCAACATTTACCCCAGCCTCCCTCGAATTCAGGGCTCCTCGTCGCTAGCCCTTTCCAGCCCCTTGAGACTCTCAGAGCAATTGCCAAGGGCTCTATAGCTAGTGGGGAGAGGGGGCTTCCCTGTCTCGTCTCCTGGCGCAGTCTAAAATAGTCCGATGTTGTCCTATTCGTCCGTACGCTTGCCACAGGAGCCTGATACAGCAACCTGACTCAGTCAATAAAGCCCCGCCTACCTCCCACAGATAATCCCATTCTACACGATCAAAAGCCTTTTCTGCATCCATTGCGATCACGACCTCCACCTCCCTTCTGGGGCATCATGATCACATTTAACAACCTTCTTACATTGGCCACCAACTGCCTACCCTTAACAAACCCTGTCTGGTCCTCCCCAATAACATCTGGAACACAATCCCCAATCCTGGAGGACAAAATTGTGGCCAGCAATTTGGCATACACATTCAACAGGGATATCGGCTTGTAGGACCCACACAGCTCCGGGTTCTTGTCCCGCTTCAGAATCAGCGGAATCGTGGCCTGTGACATCGTCGGGGCAGCACCCCTCTTTCCCATGCCTCATTGGACATCCTCATCAACACCGGCCCCAATATCCCAGAGAACTTTTTATTAAACTCCACTGGGTACTCATCTGGCCCCGGGGCTTTACCCGACTGCATGGCCTTCAGACCCTCCACTATCTCTTCCAACCCGATCGGGGCCCCCAGCCCTTCTACCAGCTCACCGTCCACCTTTGGGAAATTTAGCCCCTCCAAGAAGTGCCTCATCCCTGTGGTGATATGCATCACTGTAAATACACAAGGGGTTAATGTAAATACACTATGACTAAGTAAACACTAGAGGGAGCACCAGAGACGTCATGACATTCAGACATACAGCTAATGAGCACATAGAATAGGACATGACCAATGAGCAGTCAAGACACCCACAGGTGACACTACAACAAGGGGGCATTACACAACCCATATATAAGGACAGATCACACATGATCTGTCTCTTTCCACAGGCCACACTTAGAGAGTAGGACAGGGGCAGATCAGAAGCATCACACCCACCACGTGGCTTAGAGCAGGCTGAGTTACTATAGCAAGATTAGCAGGAGAGTCAAACCCATAGAGAACTGTGCTAATGGTTCAATAAATCACATTGAACTTACTTTAAAGTCTGGAGTATCTTTTGGTCAAAGCTGCATCGAGTTGCAGCCTGTGTCATCCCAGAGTACATAACACAACATGGTACCAGTAGTGCCTGTTGAATCTATATAGTTCAACTCAGCAAGATCCGTGACTACCAGCAACAGCACCCAGGCAAGATGATCGAGATTCCGGTTCCTCAGCAGCTCAGGTACCACGGCAATCTCAGTGCCAACTGACGTGCAGTCAAGCAGAGATTTGAGATTTACACGGTAGCATTCGACCTAGATGGCGTGGCCGGTGCTGAGAAGATAGATCTTCTACTCACCATTGCGGGTGGACGTGCAACAGAAATCTTCAACTCCTTCAAGTACTCCAAAGGGCATAGAACATAGAACATTACAGCGCAGTACAGGCCCTTCGGCCCTCGATGTTGCGCCGACCTGTGAAACCACTCTAAAGCCCATCTACACTGTTCCCTTATTGTCCATATGTCTATCCAATGACCATTTGAGTGCCCTTAGTGTTGGCGAGTCCACTACTGTTGCAGGCAGGGCATTGCACGCCCTTACTACTCTCTGAGTAAAGAATCTACCTCTGACATCTGTCTTATACCTATCTCCCATTAATTTAAAGCTATGTCCCCTCGTGCTAGACATCACCATCCGAGGAAAAAGGCTCTCACTGTCCACCCTATCCAATCCTCTGATCATCTTGTATGCCTCAATTAAGTCACCTCTTAACCTTCTTCTCTCTAACGAAAACAGCCTCAAGTCCCTCAGCCTTTCCTCATAAGATCTTCCCTCCATACCAGGCAACATTCTGGTAAATCTCCTCTGCACCCTTTCCAATGCTTCCACATCCTTCCTATAATGCGGCGACCAGAATTGCACGCAATACTCCAAATGCGGCCGCACCAGAGTTTTGTACAGCTGCAACATGACCTCATGGCTCCGAAACTCAATCCCTCTACCAATAAAAGCTAACACACCGTACGCCTTCTTAACAACCCTCTCAACCTGAGTGGCAACTTTCAGGGATCTATGTACATGGACACCGAGATCTCTCTGCTCATCCACACTGCCAAGAATCTTACCATTAGCCCAGTACTCTGTCTTCCTGTTATTCCTTCCAAAATGAATCACCTCACACTTTTCTGCATTAAACTCCATTTGCCACCTCTCAGCCCAGCGCTGCAGCTTATCTATGTCCCTCTGTAACTTGTAACATTCTTCCGCACTGTCCACAACTCCACCGACTTTAGCGCCATCTGCAAATTTACTCACCCATCCTTACTCACCCATCTACGCCCTCCTCCAGGTCATTTATAAAAATGACAAACAGCAGTGGCCCCAAAACAGATCCTTGTGGTACACCACTAGTAACTGGACTCCAGTCTGAACACTTCCCATCAACCACCACCCTTTGTCTTCTTCCAGTTAGCCAATTTCTGATCCAAACTGCTAAATCTCCCTGAATCCCAAGCTTCTGTATTTTTTGCAGTAGCCTACCGTGGGGAACCTTATCAAACGCTTTACTGAAATCCATATACACCACATCAACTGCTTTACCCTCATCAACCTGTTTGGTCACCTTCTCAAAGAACTCAATAAGATTTGTGAGGCACGACCTACCCTTCACAAAACCGTGTTGACTATATCTAATCAAATTATTCCTTTCCAGATGATTATACACCCTATCTCTTATAAACCTTTCCAAGATTTGGAACTTCCAGACAATCCGGGACAAGTTTGAAAACTACTACGAGGTGAACACAACAGAAATCGGTAAAACTGACGCCTATACTCACCATGAGGCAAAGGTAGGCTTGCTACAGAATCAAACAGCAATTTTGATTGGCAGCCATCTTGCGCAAGGAGCCACACATGCGCAGTTCCCGAGAAGACGCGAACCGGCGAAACAGTGTTGAGAAAAGAGCGCACAGTGATCCATTCCTTCGCTCTACGTCACAAGCGTCATGACATCAGAGGCTCCGGACCATGCCCACTTAAAGGGGAAATGTCCGAAAATAGTGAAACATTTTTTTATCGTCAGAAAGCACAATTCTTTCACCTGGAACGACGGCACAATGCCTGAATTTCGACCAGTAGCTGAAAGTAACCTCCGTAGAACCCTGCAACAGGCAGTTAGCACCGCCCTAATAGAGAATTTAGACCTTGAAGGCTACGACTCAAATGATGATTTCATCATTAGACGTGGCGACCTCAGTACCAAATCCGAATCGCCACGAGATGCGTTGTACATTGAAGCATTGGACACAGTCATGGACGAGTTCTTCAGATTTGAGGATCCCCAGCCCAGCATAGACGACACCCTGACCCATGAGTACAGGATTCTGCTGCGGCCTGACGCCAAGAGACAGAGAGCGGGACAAGCCCACAGAGAGCGGCCTGACGCCAAGGGGGTGGTCCTTGCACCACGAAGAGTCCCCGACTCCACACAGAGAGTGGTCCATGCACCACGAAGAGCCCCCGACTCCGCACAGAAAGCGATGACAGACTCCACAGCGGGATCACTGCACGTCTCCACACAGAGAACACAGAAAGACTCCACAGCGAGACCACTGTACGACTCCATTGAGAGCGCACAGATCGAGTCCACAGCGGGACCACTGCACGTCTCCACACAGAGAACACAGAAAGACTCCACAGCGAGACCACTGCACGACTCCATTGAGAGCGCACAGATCGAGTCCACAGCGAGACCACTGCATGAATCCACAGAGGGAACGAGGCCAGACTCCACAGAGAGCGATATAAGCCTCCACAGCGAGCTCATTGACAGACTCCATGATGGAAGCAGTGCAAGACTCCAGAGCCCAGTCCTTCCATGAACAAGACCATGAAGCTCTAGCAACCTTATCTGAGCAACCAGCATCAGATGATGCAAGTCTGCCACGCTCAAGTGCACAGCAAGACGACTATGACAGTCTGCCACGCTCACGTGAACAACAAAAAGACTATGACAGTCTACCCAGATTATTTGAGCCACCAGAAGAAGACTCTGACAGTCTACCCAGCTCATGTAACCAACAAGACACACTGACGGTCTACCCACTGTATGTGCGACAAGTGACGAAGGCTTCACAATTCCCATGCAAGATGTGCGACATCTCAGCGAGACTGAGAGATCTCAGCTCGTATGTACAGAGGCACTCGACAATCAAAGTGAGGCTACTCGTGACTCCAGTGAC
This sequence comes from Scyliorhinus torazame, assembly GCF_047496885.1. Classification (NCBI taxonomy): domain Eukaryota; kingdom Metazoa; phylum Chordata; class Chondrichthyes; order Carcharhiniformes; family Scyliorhinidae; genus Scyliorhinus; species Scyliorhinus torazame. The sequence continues at coordinate 51,022,636 of NC_092727.1, forward strand.
ACCACGTTAATTCCAACCTCATCTACTCGAGCTTCTCCACAAGAACCTCAAATGACTTGAGACGGGAGCGCCGAGGAATCAGAGACGGCGCGCTCAATGAAACAGCAGATGCCACAAAGGACACTGACGCAAGTAACTTGGTGAAGGACTCAAATTCTCCACTCGGAATGGTCATTGAGTGCAACAAACACAACAACAAAAACAACAACAAAGACAACAACAAGAAGCGTACCAGAGGCAACAAACACAACAACAAGCACATCAATAACAACAATGACAACAACAACAGAACAACAACTGGTACGTCATGGTACAACTCTGCCCATGAAGGACAATGTTACTGCTCAGCTCAGCACACTGGCGAGAGTGCAAACATACCATGGCATGTCAACGCATCTTACCAATTCACGTTTGCTCCACTACGGACAAGCAAACCAGCTTTCAGCAAAGGTGTCATCAAGATTTGCTACCACAAGCATAAAAACAAAAGTGTCCACCTCAGACAATGAAGTGATTTGACCATTTGAACACCTCCTGATGACTTCTTGGTTACGTAAACACCAGGGCACTGATGGCGTACAAGGGAATGACAACATCACCATCGACACTTCCATAACAGCACAAGAAAGCCACTTGACCATGTAAATTCATGAACTTGGACACACATGCTCTGTCTCTTTCCATAGGCGACACTTAGAGAGTAGGACAGGGGCAGATCAGAAGCATAACACCCACCATGTGGTTCAGAGCAGACTGGTTAGTTAGACTGAGTTACTATAGCAAGATTAGCAAGAGAGTCAAACTCATAGAGAACTGTGCTAATGGTTCAATAAATCACATTGAACTTACTTCAAAGTCTGGAGTATCTTTTGGTCAAAGCTGGAGTGAGTTGCAGCCTGTGTTGTCCCTGAGTACATAACACAACAATCCCCTCTAGCCCCGTAGGGGGATCCGACCTGTACAGCCTACTGTAGAAATCCCTAAACACCTTATTCACCCTTGCTAAATCTCCGCCCAGGTTCCCATCTCCGTCATTTACTTTCCCTATCTCCCTAGCTGCCTTCCTCTTTCAAAGCTGCTGTGCATGCATTCTGCCGGCCTTCTTCCCATACTCATAGATCGCCCCCCTCGCCTTTCTCATCTGCTCCACCGCCCTCCCTGTGGTTAACAAGCCGAACACCGCCTGTAGCCTTCGCCGTTTCCTTAAAAGCCCTGCCTCTGGGGTCTCCGCATACCTCCGATCGATCTGTAGTATCTCCATTACCAGTCGGTCCGTCTCTGCCTTGTCCACCTTCTCCCTACGGGCCCGTATCGAGATCAGCTCCCCTCTGACCACCGCCTTCAGTGCTTCCCACACCACTGCTGCTGAAATTTCCCCCGTGTCATTGACCTGCAGGTAGTTCTGAATACACTTCCGCAGCCGCTCGCACACCCCTTCTTCAGCCAAAAGTCCTGAGATTGTGATCATCGAGTACCCCGTGTCCACCACCCCTGCCAATAAGGCCCTGCGCAAAGTACAGAAATCAATCCGGGAGTACATCTTATGCACGTGTGAGTAGAAGGAGAACTCCTTCACCCTCGGCTGCCCAAATCTCCATGGATCCACCCCCCCATCTTCTCCAAGAACCCTTTTAGTTCCTTTGCCATTGCTGGCACCTTGCCCGTTTTCGAGCTTGACCGGTCCAAGACAGAGTCAATAACTGTGTTGAAGTCCCCTCCCATGACCAACCTGTGCGAGTCCAGGTCCGGTATCTTTCCCAGCATCCTCTTTATAAACTCCACATCATCCCAATTTGGCGCACACACATTTACTAATACCACCTGCACCACTCTAGCTTCCCACTGACCATAATGTACCGACCTCCCACATCCAAGACTATTCTACCCGCCTCAAACACCACCCGCTTATTGATCAGGATCGCGACCCCTTGAGTCACTGAATCCAGTCCCGAGTGAAAGACCTGACTGACCCAGCCTTTCCTCAATCTAATCTGGTCAGTTACTCTAAGGTGCGCCTCCTGCAACATTACCACGTCCACCTTCAGTCCCCTAAGATGCGTGAACACACGTGGCCTCTTGATCGGACCATTTAACCCTCGAACATTCCAGGCGATCAGCCTAGTTGGAGGCCTCATTGCCCCCCCGTCCCTTCGCCGATTAGCCATCCCTTTTTTTGGGCCCGCCTGCAGCCCATGCTCTGCGCCTACACCGGCCCACCCCCAGGCAGCCTCCGCCCCCCAACCTCCTCTCTGTCCCTTAGCCCAAGTCTCTCCCTCGTCAGCAGAACATTTACACCCCCTAGTAACAGCACTCTGTAACCCAACCCCTTTAATTAACCAAACATATACACATGCCCCACTGCGCTTCCGTGAGCTAGCCCGCCCAGCTAGCTTGGTGACCCCCATCCCTGGCGCCGGATAGTCTCCCACCTATTGCTCCCTCCCCACCCTCGCCCCCGCTCATACAAACATACTCCAACATCAAACAATCCCCACACAATTGCCCGCCAGAAAAACGCCAAGATCTAAACAAGCACACCTCCATCCACCAACAGTGCAAATGAAAACCTTAACTCACTCAGCTCTACCGCTGGTCCCAAATCAATGCAAAAGGCATTACAAATAACTTCCACAAAACAAAAAATGAGAAACTTTTTTTCAAAGAACAGAAAAAAACAAAAAACAAAAAAAAAAAACATGAACGTTGCAGCAAAGTTCAAAAGTTCTCAGTCCACCACCAGTCCTTTCCTTTTCGCGAAGTCCAGCGCATCCTCAGGCGACTCGAAATAAAAGTGCTGTTCCTCGTGCGTGACCCAGAGACAGGCCGGATACAACAGTCCAAACTTCACCTTTTTCTTAAAAAGGATCAACCTAATCTTGTTGAAGCCTGCTCTTCTCCTGGCCACCTCCACACTCAGTCTTGGTAAACCTGCAGGATACTGTTGTCCCACTTACAGCTCCATGTCTGCCTTGCCCACTGTAGAATGCGCTCCTTATCCGCGTACCTGTGGAATCTCACCACCATTGCCCTCGGGGGGTCTCCCATTTGCGGCTTCCTCGCGAGTGCTCTGTGAGCTCTGTCCACCCCCAAGGGCCGGGAGAATGCCCCCATCCCCCAGCAGCTTCTCAGACATGTCTGCGATGTGTGCCTCATTGTCTGCTCCTTCGGACCCCTTCGGTAGCCCAACGATTCTCAAGTTCTGCCGGTGGGACCTATTATCTAGGCCCTCCACCTTCTCTAGGAGCTTCTTCTGCTGGTCTCTCAGCATCCCCACCTCCAACTCCACCGCAGTTTGATGTTCCTCCTGCTCAGCCAGCGCCTTCTCTACCTTCTGGATCACCCGATCTTGGGTGTCCAATCTAAGCTCCAGCCGCTCAATTGACTCTTTTATCTTTTATTGGGTCCAAGAAGTCCCGTTTCTGCCTAGCAAAGCCTTCCTGAATAACTTGCATCCGCTGCTCCGTAGACCGCTGGGTCGACATACCAGAGGTCCGGTCCTCCGCCATGCTGTCTCCTGCTGCAGCTTCAGCCCAAGCCTTCTCTGTCTTTCTGTTTCTGCCTTTACGAGATGTTTGATGCCACCTTTCTAACACTCCCTGCGATTCTGGATGGTACGCAGTTGATTTAAATTGTTTTATTCCTAAGCTATCCATAATTTCTTTGAATAACCTTGAGGTAAAATTTGATCTTTGATCCAATTGTATTTCTGTGGGTAGTCCATATCTAGTAAAGAATTTAAGTAACTCCTCCACAATCTTTTTAGCTGTAATATTACGCACTGGAATGGTCTCTGGAAACCTAGTAGACACATCCATTATCGTCAAAAGATATTGATTCCCACTTTTTGTTTTAGGAAGCGGTCCTACGCAATCAATTAGGGCCCTTGTAAAATGTTCCTCAAATTCTGGAATGGGTATTAAGGGCGCTGGTTTTATCTCTGCTTGAGGTTTCCCTATCACTTGACATGAGTGGCATGATTGACAACATTTAACTACATCTTTATGTAGTCCAGGCCAATAAAAATGTTTTTGGATTTTAGCTTGAGTTTTCCTTATTCGCAAATAACCTCCCACTGGTACCTCATGTGCAACTCGCAACGCCTCCTTTCTATACCCTACCGGCAATACTACTTGATGAACTTCTGCCCACGTTTCATCCGCCTGCATATGTGAAGGTCTCCATTTTCTCATCAAGACATCATCTTTTCGGTAATAACACTCTGGTATACATTCAGATTCCTCTTCTGTATATGCTTTCTGATACATCCGTTTTATTTCTATATCAATTTGTTGTAACTCCGCCAATTTTCCTGAACTAAAAATATCCGCCTCATCCTCCACTTGTTCTTGTTCTTTTTCAGCCATCTGATCAAAAATCGTTTCTGATAATTGCACTTCAACTTCATCTTCACTCTTTGATTTCTCCTCTTGTCTTAACCTATTACTTTGCGACCTCGTTACTACACAAGCTGGAAAAATCCCAGGATATTCGTCCTTCAACACTTCAGTTGTCTGATTTTCCAGTGGCTTATCAACCACAGTAGGCATCACTCCCGCCTGCGATCCAGCTATATCATTACCCAAGATAAACTGTATTCCTGGACAAGATAGTTTCTCTATTACTCCTACTACCACTTCACCACACTTCACTGGATTTTCCAACCTTACCTTATATAATGGAACACTACTCCTCTCACCCTGAATTCCACCTATTACCACCTTTTCTGGCAACATTCTTCCCAAACTACATAACTCCTCATCTCTTACCATTAAAGATTGATTAGCTCCCGTATCTCTTAAAATTGTGACTTCTTTACCTACTCATCCTGATACACATGAGTAAACTTTACCCACACAAGTAAATTCTTTAAAGAGATCTGGCACCTTCTTATCAATCACCTCTTGATCAGACTTTACACTCTTTTGCACTTCCTTCGCTTCACTTAGGCTTTCATTTCACACTTTAACAAACCCCATTGTCTTATCCTGTTTTACCACATCAGCCTTCCCAGTGCTTTTCTTCAACCACCAACACTGTGACTTTACATGGCCTAGTTTATTACAGTGAAAACATTTGAAACTTTTCATTTCTTTTCCGCCCTCCTGGATTTCTTTTTTAATCTGAGGTACACTCTCCTTATTATCTCCCATCAGATCACCTTTACCTTTACCACTTGAGTATTTCTCATGTCCCCAGTTTCTATCCCCCACAGGCTGAAACTGATGTCAGAAACCAAGCTTTGATTTGTGAACGAATTCATAATCATCTGCCATTTCTGCTGCTAACCTCGTAGTTTTAACCCTCTGCTCTTCCACATAAGTTCTCACTACATCTGGAATTGAATTTTTAAACTCCTCCAAAAGCATAATTTCTCTGAGAGCTTCATACGTTTGGTCTATTTTCAAAGCCCTTATCCACCTATCAAAATTACTCTGTTTGAGCCTTTCAAACGCCATGTATGTTTGACCCAATTCTTTCCTTAAATTTCTAAACCTTTGTCTGTAGGCTTCAGGCACTAGTTCATATGCACCTAAGATGGATTTTTGCACCTCCTCATACGTCCCAGATAACTCCTCCGGTAGTGGTGCAAACACTTCACTAGCCCTACCTACCAGCTTTGTTTGAATCAGTAGTACCCACATGTCCTGTGGCCATTTCATTTGTTTAGGTACCTTCTCAAATGAAATGAAAAAGGCTTCTACCTCCTTCTCATCAAACCTTGGCAATGCTTGGACATATTTAAATAGATTCCCACCAAGCCTTCGACTATAACGCTCTTTCTCACTATCCTCATCACTAGCATCCAACTATACGTTTCCCTTTACGTCTGCCAATTTTAACTGACTGTCATGTTTCATGGCCATTTTCTGAAGTTCAAGCTCTCTCTCTTTATCTTTTTCCCTGATCTGCATCGCCCTTTCTACATAACTCCTCATTTCTTTTTGTTCTGCTAGGAGTATTCTTTCTTTTCTCCTTTCTTCTGTCTCTTTTTCTTTCTCCTCTCTATCTCTTTCTTTTTCCTCTCTCTCTCTTTCTTTTTCGTCTCTATCTCTTTTGTATTCAAGCTGCTTTAATTTTTTCTCATGTTCTATTTGTTTAATTTGTAACTGAATTTTTTGCCATTTCCAATGAGTCAAACTGTATCTCAGGCAACTTTAAATGTTTAGCCACCACCATAATTACTTCATCTTTTCGCATTTTGGCAGGTCATGTTAACTGCAATGTTTTTGCCAAATCTTTTAAAAAATATATATTTTTATTCTCCCTTTTCACATTTTCTCCCAAATGTACACCCACCAACAATAAACAATAATCAGTAACAAATATGTCAATCCCCATATCAATAACAACGATCCCATCCTCCCACCAAACCCCAAACATTACCCCGCATGTTCACACAAACAAATGACAAAAAGGAATTAGGGATCATCCATAGTCGCCATTACCACACACAGCCCCCCTCCCCGCAACCCTCCCACCCACACGCCCCAACCCTCCCACCCACACGCCCCAACTAATGTTCGATGTTATCCAGTTCTTGAAAGAGCATAATGAATAATGCCCATGAATTGTAGAACCCCTCCATCCTTCCCTTCAGTTCAAACGTAACCTTCTCAAAAGTCAAGGACTCCCAACAGGTCCCCCCGCCACGCCAGGGCACAGGGTAGAGCGGTTGCTCTCCAACCGATCAGGATCCGCCTTCGGGCGATCAACGAGGCGAAGGCTACAACATCTGCCTCCGCACCCGTTTCCAACCCTGGCTGGTCCGGATCCAGTTTCACGTGCACCACTTTAGAAATTACCCTAAAAACCTCCTTACAGTAATCCTCTAGTTTTTGACAGGACCAAAACATATGAACGTGATAAGCGCCCCCCCCCCCCCCCCGCAACGCTCACACACATCTTCTACTCTCAAAGAATCGGCTCATCCTCACCCTCGTGAGGTGTTCTCCGTATACCACCGTCATCTGTATCAGCCCCAACCTCGCGCACGAGGTGGAGGTATTCACTCTCCCGAGCACGTCACACCAGAACCCCTCCTCCATATCCTCCCCCAACTCTTCCTCCCACTTTGCTTTGATCCCTTCCAGTGGTGCCTTCTCCTCTTCCAAAATAGCTCCATAAACCGCTGACACTACCCCCTTCTCCAGTCCCCCTGTCGTCAGCACCTCCTCCAGCAATGTGGAGGCCGGCTCCACGGGGAAGCTCTGTATCTCCTTTCTGGCAAAATCTCGAACTGCCTGTATCTAAACATTTCCCCCTGCTCCAGCCCATACTTCGTTTCCAGCTCCTTCAATCCTGCAAACCGACCCCTAAGAAACAAATCTTTTAGTGCCTTAATCCCCTTCTCCCATTTCCCAAAATTTCCACCCCACTTCCCTGGCTCAATTCTGTGGTTTCCCCGAATCGGCATTTCCCTTGACCCTGCCCCCAACCCGAAGTGCTGGCGAAACTGCCTCCAAATTCTCCTTGAAGCTATTACTACCGGACTCCCTGAGTATTTCCCCGGGGCTATCAGGAGCGACGCTGTTGCTAATGCTTTCAATCCCGACCCCCTGCACAAACTCTCCTCTATTCTGACCCATTGGGAATCAACACCTCTGACCCAGCTCCGCACCTTCTCCACATTCGCCGCCCTGTAGTAAAACATCAGGTTCGGAAGACCCAAATCCCCTGCCTGCCTTCCCCTCTGTAGCAGCACCTTTCTAACTCTGGTCACCTTCCCTCCCCATGTGAACAAAGTAATCCTTCCCTCAATCTCTCTGAAAAAAGCCTTTGGCAGGAAAATCGGCAGGCATTGAAAAATAAACAGAAATCGCGGCAACACATTCATTGTAACTGCCTGTACCCGACCCGGCAGTGACAGAGGGAGACCATCCCACCTTGCCAGATCAGCTTTCACTCTCCCGAGCAAACTAGATATGTTGTACCTGCGGAGCCCCCCGCCCCCCCCCCCCCCCCCCCCCCCCCCACTCCCGGGCAACCTGCACCCCCAGGTACCTAAAGTGAGTCCCTGCCCTATGGAATGGCAGCCCCCCCACCCCTGCCCCCACCCTCGGCCGAGACACCACAAAATACTCACTCTTGTCGAGATTTAGTTTGTACACCAAGAAAGACCCAAACACTCGAAGCAGCTCCAATATTCCCCCTATCAACACACTCGGTTCTGACACGTATAACAGCAAGTCATCGGCAGATAAGGACACCCTATGCTCTATCCCCCCCCCCCCTCGCACTATTTCTTTCCATACCCCAAAGTTCTTAATGCAATGGCCAACGGCTCAATCGCGAGTGCAAACAATAGGGGGACATAGGACATCCCTGCCCAGTCCCACGGTGGAGAGAAAAGTATCTTGAGCGTGATATGATTCTAAAGTGGTGCACGTGAAACTGGATCCGGACCAGCCAGGGTTGGATACTCGCCCTCGGCTCCTTATATAGTAGCTTTACCCAGTTCACAAATCTTGGTCCAATCCCAAACCGCTCCAGCACTGCCATCAAGTACCCCCATTCTACCCGGTCAAACGCCTTCTCAGCATCCAATGCCACAACCACCTCTGTTCCCTTCCCCTCTGCCGGTGCCATAATGACGTTCAATACCCTTCTAACGTTTGAAAAGAGCTGTCTCCCTCTCACGAACCCCATCTGATCTTCACCTATCACCTTCGGAAGGCACTCCTCCAGCCTACCCGCCAGTACCTTCGCCAACACTTTTGCGTCCACATTCAGAAGTGATATGGGCCGATACGACCCACACTCCGTCGGATCCTTATCTTTTTTTATTAACAGGGAAATCGATGCCTGCCACAAAGTTTGTGGCAACACCCCCTTCCCTATCACCTCTTCAAACATCCCCACCATCAGGGGTGCCAGCTTATCCTTGAATTGTTTATAATATTCCACTGGAAACCCATCCGGCCCTGCCACCTTCCCCGACTGCATCCTCCCAATCGCATCCTTTATCTCCTGCTCCACTATCGCTCCTTCTAATGTAGCCCTGTCCCCCCTCCCCTAACTTCGGGTACTCCAACCCATCTAGAAATTCCTGCATCTCACGGTCTCCCCAGGTGGCTCTGACCTGTACAACCTCTCATAAAATTCCTCAAAAACCTTGTTAATCAGATCCGGAGCCACCGCCAACTTCCCTGCCCTATCCCTCACCTGAACAATTTCCCTTACCGCTGCCTCCCTCCGGAGCTGACCTGCTAACATACCTTATCTCCATGTTCGTAAACTGCACCCCTTGCTCGTCTCAGTTGGCGCACCGCCTTCCTGGTAGATAGCTGGTCAAAGCTCGCCTGTAGTTCCTTCCTCTTTTCCAGCTTCGCTGGGTCCCCATCTTCTGCATAACTCCTATCTACCTCCAACATCTCATCTATTACCCTCTGCCGCTCCAACCTCTCCTCTTAGTCCACCCTGGCCTTAAACGAAATCACCTCACCCCTCACCATCGTCTTTAGAGCCTCCCAAACAACTGCCTTCGACACCTCACCCATACAGTTGAAACCAACCTATTCTCAATTACCTTTTTAATTTTGTCACACAACCCTTGGCCCCCCAAAAATCCCATATCTAATTTCCAACCCGGCCTCTGCACTACCCCCTTCTCCAGTACCATATCCACCCAATGCGGAGCATGATCTGACACTGCAATTGCCGAGTATTCCGACCCCTTAACCCCGGCCAGCAAAGCCTTCCCCACCACGAAAAGGTCGATCCGCGAGTATACCTTATGGACTGCTGAGAAAAACGAATACTCCCGTTCCCTCAGGTGCAGAAACCTCCAAGGATCCACCCCTCCCATTTCCACCATTAGCCTAGCCAATGTCTTCGCCCCCCCTGATGGGACCAGCGCGCGCGGCCGTGACCTGTCCAACCTTGGCTCCTGCACCAAGTTCCAGACCCCCCACACTATCAGTTCATGTGTGTCCAAGTCGGAGATGACCCCAAACACCTTCTTTGCGAATCCCACAGCGTCCCAATTGGGACCGTATACACTTAACAGTGCTACTAACCTCCCCTCCAGCGCCCCTGTCACAATCACATATCTACCCCCCTGATCTGCCACCACCTTCTCCATCTGGAAGCGTACTCTTTGTCTGACCATTACCGCTACCCCTCGAGCCCTTCTGTCAAATCCAGAGTGAAACACCTGACTAACCCAGCCCTTTTTAAGTCTCACCTGGTCCTTCGCCCTCAAGTGAGTCTTCTGCATCATTGCTACATCGGCTTTCAAACCTTTAAGATGCGCAAGCACCCTTGACCTCTTGACCTCCTAACCCCCTCACGTTCCACGTGACTATCCTAACTGGGGGGTCTCTCACCCACCCCACCCTTCTTATCCACCATCATCATACCAACGGGCCCTGCCCCATGAGCCTAACCCGCCCCTATCCATTATTAACATCGAACCCCTTCCCCCCCCTCCCAAATCCCCCTCCTACATTTCCTCTCAAAAAAACATCTCTATACATCAACCCCTCCCTCGTAGTCCCATCAAAACCTGCTATCCAGGCTCCAATGTCCGCGACCCTCCTCTCACCTCACCTCCGTTCACTAGCCGACTTTAGTTGGCTCCCCCCGCCAAGGTATACCGTCCCCTCCCACCCAGTCCCAGAGAAAGAAAAAACAAAAACAACAATCCAACCCATACAATTCACTAAAATAAGATATAACCGTCGCAACACAGAATGCCAATCAACCCAAATAATAACCTGAACTCTGCAACAATGTGAAGAGAAGTAAATTACAATACACGTCAGTAAAAAATAAAGTTGTGGCATTTATACATTTTCCAGCTCCCCAATCACAGTCCACAGTCTCTCTTCCAGCTCCCCTCCTCACGTCTGTCCCAAGCCTTCTGCCCTCACGAACGCCTCAGCCGCCTCCGCTGTCTCGAAATAAAAGTCTTTGGCATCATACGTCACCCTCAGCTTCGCCGGGTATACCATACCAAATCGCACCCCCTTTTTGTACAGTGCCGCCTTCACTCGTCCGAACGCCGCTCATCTTTTTACCAACTCCACCGTCAAGTTCTGGTAGATCCGAACTCCAGCACCATCTGACTGCACGTCGCGCTTCTGCTTCGCCCAGCTTAACACCTTCTCTTTCATGCAGTACTTATGGAAGCAGATAATTACTGCTCTTGGTGGCTCATTCACTTTGGGCTTTGGCCTTAATGACCGATGAGCTCGGTCCAGCTCGTACCGGGAGGGGTCTCACCCTCCCCCCATCTTCTCTGCAACTTCTTAGCGAAGTACTCTGTTGGCCTTGGGCCCTCTGTCCTTTCGGGAAAGCCCACAATTCTCAGATCGTGCCACCTCGACCGGTTCTCCAAGTCCTCGAGCTTTGCTTGGAGTCTTCTGTTGCCCTCCACCACTCTCCGCAGCTCGTCCCCCATCGAGGTGAACTGGTCGCTGTGCTGCGACACGGCCTCCTCCACTTCCTTCATCTTCTCGCCCTGCTCTCTCACACCGGCCGATGTCTTTGCCACAGCTACCCTCACCGGGGTGATTGCCTCCTCCACTAATGACTTCAATGCGACCACCATCTCCTTCCTCAAAGCCTCCATGTGCCTCGCAAATTGCTTTTCCAGCCCCACCGCCATCACCTCGGTCATCTTCGCCACCATAAGTAGTGCGGCCCCACCATGCGGTCTGGTATCCGCCATCTTGTCAGCACTTTTGCTGGTCCTCGCATTCAACGGCGAGCCCGCGTTTCCTCCCTTCCTCGACGCTGCTTTTCGCTTCCTTTAATGACTTATTATTTTTCCTTTTTTTTTTCACCCTTGTTTCCTTCTTCAATCTCTTTTTTTTATTATGGAAAAACAAAAAATTCTTCCTTCAAAAAAAGAAGAAAAAAAAACTTTCACCAAGTTTCTTTAAAACGTCTTTCTCTTCTTTTTTGTATTCCTCCAGAATTTCCCTCAGATCGGACTTCAGTATTCTTACAACATTCTAGGCGGGTGCCACCCGATGTGGGACATCTCACCTACATCGCGCCCTGGCTTCGGGACTGCCGCCTCAACCTCCATTAGGCTCCTCCCCTGCTGTTCCGAACTCCGCGCCCGCTGGGCCCGACGCCTCAGCACCAGCCGCCCGACACCCACGCGTCGTGAGTGTTCCTCGCCGGTTTTCAAACCGACCCCACTTGATGCCCAGGACAGCCCCAAAGGCCAACAATAATCGGGGGGGGGAGGGGTGGGGGGTGGGGGGAGAGCGAAGAATCAGGGAAACCAACCCCCGAAAGGGCTGAAAATAGTGGCCACCGGCGGGAGCTCCACTTGATGCGGCCGACCCGCTCACAAACGCCACCGGAAGTCCCGTTTTTGTCAAATCTACCAGTCTGCTTTAAGTTTCAGTCATAAGGTACTGCCTCTGAAAGAGCCATTGTCCACAACACGCTCCCCACTTAACCTGGAATACGACACCTGAAAAGCAACCACAATATGCTCACCCCTCACTGTCTTTAAGTTCACTGAATCAATCCAATAGATACTTTTATCCCCCTCGAGCCCCCAATTTAATCTGAGCCAGGGTTTTGAGAACCTCAAAGTGTATCATGGAGTTCACCTGACCCACAGCTTTTAATAGATTGTGGTATGGGGAGCACACAGCTGACTCTACAGGTGGTGTACCGCAGAAATGGAAAAGTATTTTTTTAAAGCAAAACAATGTTTATTCTATGAACTCAAGTTCACCTTTTTAAAACATACAGTGAACACCTTAGCAACCATTAATTCAAATACAACCCCCAAAGAATACAACACTAAGTAATCCTTACTTTCCTTCTAACATCCATATGACTTAAAAAAAACTTTTAACAGAAGCACATCAGGTTTAAATTCACTACTGAGAACAGTTATAACTCTGAATTCACCAAATGGTAAAGAGATAGTATTTACATGGCAGAGGGAACAACATTACACCTTCTCTGTGTCTGACTGCAGCTTCAACAATGAAACGAAACCAAAAAAACATAGACACACCCAAGCTTTTCTCAAAGTGAAACTAAAAGCTGACAGACAGCCCAGCTCCACCCACACTCTGACATCACTGCAGTAATAAACACCCATTTCTTAAAGATACACCCACTACAGTTATTCTATTTAAAACATCCATTTCTTAAAGGTACTCTCACATGACGATATCCTTTCGGCTAACCTGTTTCTTGTCCGATTGGGTCATCTATGTTGCCTTCGACTGTTCTAGATATTTCCCTCATTTTTCGAGTGAACTAATTTATCATTTCCTTCAAGTCACCAATGCCTGTCCCATTAACGGTAGCTATTCCAGCTGCATATCCAGCTCCCATCATTTCCAATATCCCTCTCCTCTTCCTACTCCATTTTTGTCTATCGGGGGAGTGGCGGATGTGACTGTTTCCATCATTAGTCTATTATATAATTCATCCCATAAAGTTTGGGTGTGGGATTACACATCTCTGGCAGTTTAATTTTAGTCAGCTCGAACACTGCTTGCACCATTTTATACCTGCTACAGTATGTGACGTCCTTATTTGTTGGCATTAGTAATGCATCCCCTGGTTTTCCAGGTACAATATGGTCATGGCAATGTAATACGGGGGTAGTGTGAGTAGTGGGTACAGTGATAGATGGGGAATAGTTGGTCATAGTCCCCTCTTCTTTGCTGCACATCCAGCCCGTCATCAGGCCCATCTTGAATGAAAATCGCTTATTGTCACAAGTAGGCTTCAATGACATTACTGTGAAAAGCCCCTTACCCTTAAATCATATTTTAAAAGCTTCTTTGCATCGTGCTTTTATCTGCTTCGCGTGGATAAGTCCTGACTCTCCTGGTACAAGGGGAAAATTCCCAACATGGGGTTTCCAGGTAGCAATACTAGTTCCTTCCATCGTTCTGGGTCCTTTACATGAGACCTTGCAACGCCACAATTGGGTTATATTAACTTGGACCAAACCAACGTCACTCAGCATTGTCATAATACCTTATCTGGACGCCATTCCCCTCCCCCACCCTCCCGCACTCGAGGAACAAGGTTGTTTCTTTCGGGATCATAATCTGTCTGTCCTTGCATGGTATTCCTATTCCTGGCTTGTAGAATTAAGAACATAGAACATTGAACATACAGTGCAGAAGAAGGCCATTCGGTCCATCGAGCCTGCACTGACCCACTTAAGCCCTCACTTCCACCCTATCCCCGTCACCCAATAACCCCTCCTAACTTTTGTGGACACGAAGGGCAATTTAGCACGGTCAATCCACCTAACCTGCACGTCTTTTGTTGCTCTTTTTAGCCTTAGTTTATTAGCTCTGATTATGTCACCTTTGCTCACGAGTCGCCAGGTATCTTTCTGCTACCGCCACGTGGTTCAAGCTCGAGTTATGATTAATAAGTCAGCACACCGCTTAGTAAGATTGAAATCAATGATCATTTATTATATACAACAAGTAATGCTTACGCAATAAACCTACTATCTATATAGAAACCTACCACTACTGGCCAATACTTAACTTTAGGAAGGGTCCACCAGGTCAGGGAAACGAATGGCTTATCGAATCGGATCTGGCCTGCGGGATTCAAAAAGGCTGATACGGGTCGATGGCTAGGAGTCTTTATCGGGTAGCGATCGCTGGAGTCAAACTTACTGTTTCTGGTGGATGTTCTTGCGAAGGTCTCGAGCAGGAGAAGAAGGGAGAGAGAGAGCGATCTGAACTTGGCCCCTCACTTTATAGGGCCCCGGGGCTTCCCGCCTCTCGGGGCGGCCCTTGACCCTGAGTCCCAAGTGATTGGACTTGTTCCCAATCACTGGGTTCGATATGTCCAATAACGGGGCGATTCCTCGATCGGGGGGTGGTCGTTCACCTGTCTTTGTTTCGGCCACTGCTGGCGCCGACAGGTCTGGCCCGGCATTCAATTGCTAATATGTTGCAATTGTTCCCGGGGATAGCCGATTAAACTGCAGATGTCTGGGTTGATGTGCTGCTAATGGTCTTGAGTATCGATCTGGGTCGACTTCCCCAGAGCCGAATACACTATTCTGTCTGAAGCTGTCCGTTTGTGTCCTGTTGGCTGCTTTTCCCATCAGCCTTTTCGGTTAGCCATTTTAAATCGGGTTTTGGCCAAATTAATAGGGAATCAGCCATTTTAGGTGGCTACACTTTGGACTGTGGGAGGAAACCGGAGCACCCGGAGGAATCCCACGCAGACACAGGGAGACCGTGCAGACTCCGCACAGACAGTGACCCAGCGTAGGATTGAACCTGGGACCCTGGCGCTGTGAAGCCACAGTGCTATCCACTTGTGCTACTGTGCTGCCCATGAATTGATCCTGAGTGAGGGCCTAGTCCTGTTGCATTATCGCAAGGATACACCAAAAGAACATATTTTTTTCGATTGGCCATGCCTTAATGTCCATTGACCTTAGTGTCCAAAATTGCCCTTAGTGTTGGGTGAGGTGATTAGGTTATGGGGATAGGGTGGAGGTGTGGGCTTGGGTGGAGTGCTCTTTCCAAGAGCCTGTGCACATTCGATGGGCCGAATGGTCTCCTTCCGCACTGTAAATTCTATGATTCTATGAACCCCAGTTGTCACTGGTTTCGAGTTAGTTCCCTTCGTGATATGGTTTAATCTGTGTCCAATGCGCCCATCGCCCCTTCCCCCTAACATCAAGGCATTTGCTAGTCAACAGTACCTAGTAAATATGGCAGCACGGTGGCGCAGTGGTTAGCATTGCTGCCTCACGGTGCCGAGGTCCTATGTTCGATCACGGCTCTGGGTCACTGTCCTTGTGGTGTTTGCACATTCTCCCCGTGTTTGCTTGGGTTTCGCCTGCACAACACAAAGATGTACAGGGTAGGTGGATTGACCACGCGACAATTGCTCCTTAATTGGAATAAAAAAATGAATTGGATCGAATCTGGGACCTCGACGCCGTGAAGCAACCGTGTTGCCACCATACTGCCCCCGCATATAATTTCTGAATGTAATTCCTGATTTTATCCACAGGGAGTCCAATGTTCTCGCTTCCGTTTACTTTTACCTCAGGTAAGGCCATAGCTCATCTAGTCATGAGCTCAAAAAGCGTGAGTCTGGTTTGGGGTCACTCGCAATCTCATCAAGATTGCAGACAGGGGCAGCACGGTGGCACTGTTGCCTCATTGAGTCGAGGTTCCAGGTTCCATCCCGGCTCTGGGTCACTGCCCGTGTGGAGTTTGCACATTCACCCCGTTTGCATGCATTTCGCCCCCACAACCCAAAGATTGGCCATGCTAAACTGCCCTTAATCGGAAAAAAATGAATTGGGTACTCAAATTTTTAAAAAAAGATTGCAGGCAGAAGATCTGTCCATCCTCTCCCCGTCTCCTGAAGGGCTTCCTGAGGGCAGTATTTAAAGTCCTGTTCATTCATTCTGCCATTCCTGTATTTTGTGGGTGGTATGGCACGTGAAACTGCTGCCTTATAGTTGACAATTTACATGATTCTTTGATCATCTTTCCAGTAAAATGCGTGCCTTGGTCTGAATCTAATTGCATCGGCACCCCCACCTGGGTGTCACCTCTTCCGCTAAAATCTTGGCTACTGTGGTGGCGCTGCAATCTCAGGTTGGGAACACCATCACCTATCTGGTGAAGTGGTCCATTATTACTAGACAATAGATTTCCCCCCCTCAAATTGGGGAGAGGTCAGGTAAAGTCTATTTGCAGATTCTCCCAGGGTCCATTTGGTCTGAGTTGTTGTCCTAATTGCACCTTTACCGCCTTTCCTGGATTATATTGAGCACAAGTCACACATTGTTGGCAGTGTTTCGCTCCGTCCCTTCCCATTCCTGGCCGCCACCAACATCTGTCTATATTTTGTAGCATGTTATTTCGTCCCTGGTGCATTACCCCATGGTATGATACCAGCAATGTTTTCCCACAAAATATGGAAATGGTAATAATAATAATGTTTATTGTCATAAGTAGGCTTACATTAACATTGCAATGAAGTTACTGTGGAAATCCCCTAGTCGCCACATTCTGGCACCTGTTCGGGTACACGGAGGGAGAATTCAGAATGTCCAAATTACCTAACAAGCATGTCTTTCGGGACTTGTGGGAGGAATCTGGAGCACCCGGAGGAAACCCACGCAGACACGGGGAGAACATACAGACTCCGCAATAAATGAAACTGCTTCACTAATGATCAATCTGTTCAATTTCCAGTTTGTAAAGGGTGTTGGGGTGGGGAAGGAGGGAGGGAGGGCGGGGATGAGGGAAGGGTGTCATGGCAGGGGGTGAGGAAAAGGATGTGTGGGGGGGTTGGAGGGAAAGCGTGAGGAGAGACGATCAGAAGACAGAGTGAGGGGAAGTGGTGAGGGAATGTTATGTGGGGAGGAGAGGGGAAGCAATGAGGAGTTGGGGGTAAGGGCAGACATGGGGAGAACATGCAGACTCCGCAAAGACAGTGACCCAAGTTGGGATTCGAACCTGGGGCCCTGCCGGTGTGAAACAACAGTGCTAACCACTGTGCTACTGTGCCTCCCAAGAACAAATGAACAGGATTTAAAAATTGCCCTCGGGAAGCCCTACAGGAGACAATGAGGGGATGGACAGACATCCTGCCTACAATTTGATAATATTGTGAGCTACCCCAAACCAGACACCTTGAAGCCGCAATTTCCCCCTCCAACTCCATATTTCATCTTTTTCTTTCATCACCCCTTTTCCTTCCCACTTCTGTAACACTGGCTTGCCTACTGTTGCATGTAACTCTTTAATGTTAATATCCTCAGTTAGTCTCGTGCTAGCTATGGGCTGTGGTTTTCTAAGTTCTTCCTCTGTCTCTACTACTGCTTTTGCAGCTTCGTCTGCCCACTAGTTCCCCTTTGCTCCTCGGAGTCGATTTTCCGATGGGCTTTTATTTTATCATTGTTGCTGCTTCGGGTAATTTTGCAGCGGCTACCGATCTTTTACTAAATCCTCATTGGTACACAGGAACAAACGAATTAGGAGCAGAAGTAGGCAATTCAGCTCTTCGGTCCTGCTCCACCATTTAATCAGATCATGGTCGATCTCTTCCTAGTCGCAAATCCACCTCCCTGCTTGTTCCCCATGTCCCTTTAACCTGTTTTTAAAATCAGAAATATATCTATCTCCTTCTTGAAACTATTTAATGATTCAGACTCCACCGCACTATGGGGCAGCAAGTTCCACAATTTCACCACCATCTGCGGGAAGCAGTTATTCCTCAACTCAGTTTTAAATCTACTGCCTCTCAACCTATATCTGTGACCTCTCATTCTAGATTGCTCCACAAGGGGGAACATTTGGTCTATGTTTACTTTATCAATCCCTCTTTGTGGTGTTCTTTGCGGTTCTAATCCGAGGATGGTTGGCGAAGTGTTCACAAAGACCACAACTAGCTTTTATATTAAACAAAGCTAAAGATTTATTTGCACTACTTAATTGGATTCGACATTTACACAAAATTTAAGTAACAATTTAAGTAACTCCTCCACTATCTTTTTAGCTGTAATATTACGCACTGGAATGGTCTCTGGAAACCTAGTAGACACATCCATTATCGTCCATTATCGTCCATTATCGTTTTGCATCTAGCTCCCTCTACTGGTTGATTTGGGCATAACATTAACCCTATAGTTCTGTACATTTATCATAATGTCACATCCCCCTTTCTTTGGAAGAAAAAGTTAGAAACTCTGTAACTTTTTTTTTTGAACATTACATTAGCGAGCATGCATCATTGTCTTGTTTTACATTCAGTTGCAAAAATAAATGTCATATCACAGTAGTGATTACAGATGAATAGCTATTAATATGTCATGACAAATCCAGTCTATTCAGTGGTTTCCTCATTCTCGTTGATCTGCTCAGTGGTCTTGTCGAAGTATTCAAGATGTCTTCCAAGTTGTCCTGATTCGTTGTTGATAATTAAGTATTTGGAAAGTCAATGTTTTGGAAAATGGCATCCTGAGCAATAATATTCGGAGTTTGAAGTGGAATATAGTTCTTTATCTTCAGTACTGCTCTTCTATTTCTTCTGAACATTGTGCCTTTTTTAGTTTGTACCAAATATGATCTTGGTGCAATTTGTCGTAATACTCTAGCAACCTGTGACCATCCACCATCAGAAGTTTGTATTCTGATGTAGTCTTCTTCTTGTAACATCGTTTAAGGTTTTATGTGCCTGTTGTAGTAGTCTTTTTGTTTTCTTTTTTGTAACCTCGGTCGGTTATGTAGTTCTTGTTCATCCATATTCTGAATCGCAATTTCTGGTGTTATGGGCCAGGGCTTAGAAACCCCAAAGTGTATTGTGAAGTTCACCTGACCTACAACCTTTATGTTGAATTTGGCTAGGATGAACACAAAAGCCTTCGCTGCAGGTATGATTCATCAGGCTTCCTAGATACTTTAATCCAACCAAGGTTTATTCTAAGAATGTAGTTAACCTACATTTGTATATAAACACTACAATAATTTATTTTATCAAACATAAAGACACCACAGAGCTACAGCAATCTATGTATAACACTTAATGAATACCCCATTAGCTGTTCCAATTCAATAACAAAATCCAATTAAACCAAAATCCCTTTTCAAGGTCATGGCCCAGCACACTGTATTCTCACTTGAATGGGACTGGTCCTTTTCCTGAAATTCTGATCCAATTCCAAACAGCAGATTTAAACTCCTTCCGGAAAACAACCATATCTTTAAAGTTAACAAGGCAGTTAACCACACCCAATGTTCCTCTACTGGAACAGCCTTTAAAATGAAAACAGAGAAAGATAGAGAAAATACTTATTTTCTCTTCCTGTAGTCCACAGCTGAAACTGAAATCCCCTCTCACCTCACAGTCACAGCCCAGCTCCACCCACAAAATGACATCACCGAAGCCATGTGATACGACAAAAACCTTTCTGAAAAGGGAAACTCACATGATATGGGTAATGTGGTCTGAATTTTTATTCCCATCAACATCTGGGCAGGCGACAAACCTGATGACAATCGAATAGCTCTGTATGTCAACAGTGCGAATGATAAATCTTTGTCGTCATCTAGTGCTTTGCTGAATAGCTTCTTAACTATTCCTACACCTCTCTCAGCCTTGCCATTGGATTGGGGGTACAATGGGCTTGATGTTTTATGGTAAAAATTATAACTATATACATCGTTATACATATATCTGGACAGAATATTAACCCTTACAGTTCTGTACATTTATCATAAGGTCACACTCTCAGTATTTTATATACCTCGATCAGATCCTCTCTCATTCCTCTGAACTCCAGCTAGTATAAGCCCAAACTGTTCAATTTCTCCTCACTCATCAACCCTTTCATCCCCGGAATCAATCTGGTGAACCTCCTCTGAACTGTCTCCAATGCCACCATATCCTTCTTTAAATAAGGAGACCAAAACTAGACACAATACTCCAGATGTGGTCTCACCAACACTCTATACAATTGCAACAAAACCCCTCCACACTTTTATACTCCAGTCATTTTGCAATAAATGCTAAAATTCCATTTGCCTTATGTATTGGATACTGTATCTGCGTACCAACTTTCTGCGATTCATGAACAAACACACCCAGATCCTTCTGCCCAGACTCATTTTGAATCTGCTCTCCATTTAGAAAATAATTTGCTGGGTGGCACGGTGGTTAGCACTGCTGCCTACCCGCTGAGGACCCGGGGTCGATCCCAGCCTGGATCACTGTCTGTATGGAGTTTGCACATTCTCCCCAAGTCGGCATGGTTTTCACCCCCACAACCCAAAGATGTGCAGATTAGGTGGAGTGGCCACACTAAATTGCAGCTTAATTGGAAAAAAGATAATTGGGTACTTTAAAGTTAAGAACAAAGAAAATAATTTGCCTTTCTATTTTTTTGGCGAAAATGGTTTGGCCCATTCTTTTAGCCTATCTCTATCCATCTGTAAACTCTTTATCTCCTCTTCACTGCCTGCTTTCTCACTTATTTTAGTATCATCCGCAAATTTTACTATGTTACACTCTGTCCCTGCCTGCAGATCATTTATATAGATTGTAAACGGTAGAGAGTGAGGTTGTGAAAGGGGGATTAATTAAATCAGTAGACCATTGTTCTGTCATCGCCATTACATGTTTATCTTGTCTCTTTTTGCAAATAAACAGTTTTTTTGTGCTTTACTTACAAATCTGGGGCGAAATTCTCCGGAAACGGCGCGATGTCCGCCGACTGGCGCCCAAAACGGCGTCAATCAGACGGGCATCGCGCCGCCCCAAAGGTGCGGAATGCTCCGCACCTTTGGGGGCCGAGCCCCAACATTGAGGGGCAAGGCCGACGCCGGAGGACTTTCCGCCCCGCCAGCTGGCGGAAACGGCCTTTGTTGCCCCGCCAGCTGGCGCGGAAATGACATCTCCGGGTGGCGCATGCACGGGAGCGTCAGCGGCCGCTGACAGTTTCCCACGCATGCGCAGTGGAGGGAGTCTCTTCCACCTCCGCCATGGTGGAGACCGTGGCGGAGGCGGAAGGGAAAGAGTGCCCCCACGGCACAGGCCCACCCGCGGATTGGTGGGCCCCGATCTCGGGCCAGGCCACCGTGGGGGCACCCCCCCGTGGTCAGATCTGTAAATTCTATGATTCCACGAAGAAATTGGAAACAGAAGCAAAGGAAACGGAGAGATTGTCAAAAGCAGAAGATAAGGAAAAGGAGAGATTGGCAATGGCTAAAGAAAAGGAAAGAGAGACAGAATTTGAACTTCGGAAACTGGCACTGCAAGTACAACATCAATTTAGAAGGTTGGAATTAAAGGCAGGAGCTGAGGAAGGTCTAAAGGAAGAAGAAATACTTCCTAGTCAAAAGCTTAGTAGTGATATGTTTAATTATATTCAAGTCTTGCCGAGATTTGATGAGAAAGATGTGGAAGCCTTTTTCATCTCATTTGAGAAAGTGGCGAAAAAATTGAATTGGCAAAAGACCATGGGAGTAGTGTTAGTTCAAACAAAGTTAGTAGGTAGAGCCAGTGAAGTGTTTACATCATTGTCAGAGGAGGTATCTGAGGATTATGATAAGATGAGGAAAGCCATATTAATTGCATATGAACTAGTGCCAGAAGCCTACAGACAAAAGTTTAGAAATCTAAGACAAGAACTGCCTTCCGGACGACATGTCGGTAGGAGGTCCTGCTTTTGGGAGCTCTGTTCGGGACCCAATTTTCAAAAAACAATTTTGCCCATTTTCCCGGAGGTTACTCCCCAGGGAATTGTAGAGACAGGCAGAATAGGATCCCCCGATGCTGATTCCATGCCTCAGCGCAAAGGGAGAGAGTCCAGGAAGCCTGAAATTGACCTGATCCGGACGGACTCGGGAGCCTCGTGGAGCGCCTCTGCACCCAAAATGGCGACTGCAGAACAGCAGCCCCAATCATACTAGACACGCTTTCTGACACATTGGCCAAAGAATTCAGTAAACAATTTAACTTACACTTTCAGAAGCAGTGGAAGCTGATCTCTGACAAAAAATTTAAGTCAACAGAGGAGGTTCTGGGACTGGTCCGGGAGGAGCTCAACAAAGCCGTTGGAATGGTAAAAAAACATGTTGAGGATGCTGAAAGGTGTCGAGGAGGTGCTTACGAGACACGAGGACCAGCTTGCATCGCTCGAGGCCGAGACTGCAGTGGTGGCCGATGAAAATAAAAGGTTGAAAGTGAAGGGCGATGACCTGGAAAATCGGACAGGAGGCAGAACCTGCGAGCTGTGGGATTATGGAGGGAATGGAGGGTCCAAGTTCACCCCATATTTATCACAGATGGCCCAGTTGATGGTGGGCGATAGTGGTCTCTCATCCTCGCCAGTACTCGGCAGGGCCCATTTGATGATTGGGAAGAGGCTGCAACTGAATGAACCACCTTTCATGTTGATCATTCGGTTTCATAGCTTCCAAGGTAAGGAAAAGGTCCTGCAATGGGCCAAAGAGCACCACAACGTGAAATGGGAGTACGTGCTCTACGAGCGCATCAAGTTATGGATGCAGAACTAGCGAGGAAGCGGGCGGTCTTTAACAAGGTGAAGGGCACTCATGTCAGAGGGTTAACCTGGCGAGGCTACGGGTCACACATGAGGCCAAGGACTCTTTTTGAGACACCTGAAGAGGAGGAGGACTTTATCAACAAACCTGTACTGAGGTCCAATTAAATAAGAGTTATTACGTGGGTGACCTCTTTATTTGCAGTTTCTTGTAAAAGTTGCGGGCTGAAGGGGGTGGTGATGATCAATCCTTGAAGTTTTCTTTCCTAGTTGAAGGAATAATGGAGGAACTTCTATGTTGTATAGTTGATGGATCTTTATCTTTTCTCTTCCTAGAAATAGTTTATTCTCATGTTGGGCAACGATCTGGTCCCTTTCATTGTCCTGATGGGAGCTACCTCGCTAGCAGTGTACAATGCTGGCGAATGGGAATGTGGTGGAGGGAGGAGCTGTAGTTCTGGCATTTAGGGGGGAATAAGGGTGGGATAGGAAGGGGGGAAGGGTTAGTTGGCCGATGGTTGTTCTAGCATATTCTTTGTGTTTTTCTGGGAGCGGGAATGGTCCTTTCATCGATACCTCTTTAAGTTTATTTGGTTATCCCTGATGGTGGAAATGGCTGATTCCGGGGGATGGGAAACCCCTAATTCCACTGGTCACCTGGAACGTAAGGGTGGCTCAGTGAAGAGATCAAGAGTCTCTTGCTAGCTAAGGAACTTCAACGCTGTGTGGTGTTTCTGCAGGAAATCCATTTGTGGGTGTGATGCACTAAGCGTCAAGAACCACAAAGACATGTGAGACTTTAACTAAGGCTTTAATACACTACATTGGAAGCTTACCTGACACAGACGACCCCAGACAAAATGGGTCCTGATCACAGAAGTTGGTCTTATACTGAACTCCCGGGGGAGTGGCTAAGGCGGAGCTCTCCGTGGCCAGGTCAGGTTACATACAGGTGACCGAACCTCTACAGAGCTACAGTACAATACACAATACCATACACAGGATTACAGGGCCACGTTACACACAACTATTATATAACTATGTACAATGCTAGGGAAGTACAGTGGTGTATCACCACAGGGTGAGGGACCAGACTAGACTCCGGAGCGGGTGGATGGGGCATGTGTTCCACTTGAGCTTCGATGGTAGAGCCCGAGACACAGCAATTTTGATTAATAAGCAAGTGCCTTTTTCGAACACCAGGATTGTGGCTGACCCTAACGGTAGGTATGTAATAGTGAATGGGTCGTTGGCCGGTACTCTGGTAGTTATGGGAAATGTATATGTCCCTAATTGGGACAATGTAGCATTTATCAAAGGTTTGCTAGCCTCCATCCCTAATTTAGACACACATCGATTGATCTTGGGGGGGGGGATTTAACTGTGTTTTGGAACACAAAATGGACCGATCAAGCCTAAATCTCTGGCTCTCTTGGCGATGGTGATGGTGCTTTGAATGTTCGTGTGGCAGTGGGGGGGAGCGGTCCCACGGCGAATCCTGCATCCACATGATCGGGAATTTTCAATTTTCTCACATGGACATAAGGGGCGTCATTCTCCGACCCCCCGCCGGGTCGGAGAATGGCCGTTGGCCGCCGTGAATCCCGCCCCCGCCCCCGCCGAAGTCTCCGCTCCCGGAGATTGGGCGGGGGCGGGAATCCAGCCGCGCCGGTTGGCGGGACCCCCCGCTGGATTCTCCGGCCCGGATGGGCCGAAGTCCCGCCCAGGAATTGCCTGTCCTGCCGACGTAAATCAAACCTGGTATTTACCGGCGGGACCAGGCAGCGTGGGCGGGCTCCGGGGTCCTGGGGGGGGGCGCGGGGCGATCTGACCCCGGGGGGTGCCCCCACGGTGGCCTGGCCCGCGATCGGGGCCCACCGATCCGCGGGCGGGCCTGTGCCGTGGGGGCACTCTTTCCCTTCCGCCTCCGCTACGGCCTCCACCATGGCGGAGGCGGAAGAGACTCTCCCCACTGCGCATGCGCGGGAAACTTTCGGCGGCCGCTGACGCTCCCGCGCATGCGCGGGGAAACTGACAGCGGCCGCTGACGCTCCCGCGCATGCGCCGCATTTCCGCGCCAGCTGGCGGGGCAACAAACGCCATTTCCGCCAGCTGGCGGGGCGGAAATCCCTCCGGCGTCGGCCTAGCCCCTCAATGTTGGGGCTAGGCCGCCAAAGATGCGGAGACTTCCGCACCTTTTTGCCGGCGCGATGCCTGTCTGATTTGCGCCGGCTTTGGCGCCAGTCGGCGGGCATCCCGCCGTTGGGGGAGAATTTCGCCCAAGGTCTACTCAAGAATAGACTATTTTAGTTTGACAAGTCTCTGCTTTTGGGAGTCAGAAAAGCAGAATATTCGGGGATAGTGATGTCTGACCATGCTCCACATTTGGTGGACCTTGAGCTGGAGACAAATCCCATCCAGTAGGCTCCATGGAGATTAGATGTGGCACTGCTGGCTGAGAAGGGGTTCTGCGATCGCATAGCCACGGCCATTGAGGAGTACATCAGATTGAACAGCAATGGATCGGTCTCTCCCTCTATACTTTAGGAGGCCCTTAAGCTGGTATTAAGAAGGTAGCACACTTAGATAGGGCAGTGAGGGAGGAATAGCAGCGTTCAGTAGGAAAGATTCTGGAATCAGACTGCCGCTACTCGGAGGCTCCTACCTCGGAGCTATTTGCAACCAGGAAGCGGCTCCAGGTGCAGTTTGACTTGGTTTCCACTAGAAAGGCAGGGAAGCAGCTACGACGTGCGAGGGACGTATATGAGCACGGGGAGAAGGCAGGTTGTCTGTTGGCACACTAACGGAGGCGGCAGGTGGCCTCTCAGGAGATTATGAAGGTCAAGAACTCGAAGGGTGGTTTAGTGACAGCACCAAGAGAAGTCAGTGCTGCTTTTGAGGCGTTCTCCAAGGATCTGTACAGGTCGGAACCACCGGAGGGATTGTCATATGTGACGGGGTTTCTGGATAGGTTGTCCTTCCCAAGAGTAGACAAGAAGAGTAGGGAGGAGCTGGAGGTCCTGTCAGGCTCTGATGAGGCGAGAAGGGCGATTGGTGTGATGCAGACGAACAAAGCCCAGAGCCTTGATGGGTAGCCTATTGAATTTTACAAAACATTCTCTGACCAGCTAGTAGCAGTAATGGTAGATATGTTCAATGACACTTTCGCTCGCAGTTACCTGCCTGATCCGCTTACACAGGCCTCCGTCTCCCTTATCCACAGACTGTGGTTCTTACAAGCCCATGCTAAATGTGAATGCCAAGGTATTGGCTAAGGTGCTGGCTTTGCAGTTCAAGCCATGTGTCCCAGATATTGTGGTAGAAGACCAGATGGGATTTGAGAAGGGTAGGCAGCTGACCTCTAATATACGGCAGGATGTGAATGTTGTCCTCTCGCTTTCTTTGGCCCCCGAGCCAGAGGTGATTATAGCTGTGGATGCAGAGAAAGCATTCGACAAAGCGGAGTGGAATTAGCTCATTGAGGTACTTGGGAAGTTTGGATTCGGGCAGAAATTCATTTCATGGGTGCATCTGCCGTGCACGAAACCCCTTGTTCATACCAATGTGACAAAATCGGGATAATTTCCTCTGAGCAGGGGTACAGGACAGGGATGCCCATTGTCTATGCTCCTTTTTGTTAAACATAGACATATAACATACAGTGCAGAAGGAGGCCATTCAGCCCATCAGGTCTGCACCGACCCACTTAAGCTCTCACTTCCACCCTATCCCCATAGCCCAATAACCCATCCTAACATTTTCCACACTAAGGGCAATTTAGCATGGCCAATCCACCTAACCTGCACATCTTTGGACTGTGGGAGGAAACCGGAGCACCCGGAGGAAACCCACGCAGACACGGGGAGAACGTTCAGACTCCGCACGGACAATGACCCAGCGGGGAATCGAACCTGGGGCCCTGGCACTGTGAAGCCACAGTGCTAGTCACCTGTGCTACCGTACTGCCCGTGTCTGGCGATAGAACCTCTGTGATGGTACTGAGGGCTTCTGGGGATGGAGGGGGATTGATTGGAGGGGGGTGTCACTTTAAGCTGATGACCTGCTCCTATATGTTACGGATCCTCTATAGAAGAGATTGTGAGACTGCTGAGTGGCTTTGACTCCTTCTCTGGCTATAAATTAAACCTGGGGAAAAGTGAGTACTTTCCGGTTTACCCCCCAGGGAGGGGATCTAATCTGGGGAATCTGGGCATTCAAGTGACATGTGATTTGCATAGGCTTCATAAGTTAACCTTTATAAGTTTGTTAGATAAGGTGAGACTCGATTTGCAGAGATGGAGTAGCCTTCCATTGTCCCTGACAGTCAGAGTTCAAATCATTAACATGAACATTCTGTCGGGTTTTCTGTTTCTTTTCCAATGCCTTCCTATTTTACTTGCTAAATCGTTCTTTGCTAGAGTGAACAAGTGGTGATCTCCACCATGAAGATATGGAGGTAGCTCAGACAACATTAGAAGCTGAGTGCCATGTCATTATTGGCTCCTATAAGTGGTAGCCATTTGTTTCCGCCATTGGGTTTGGATTCGACTTTTAAGGCATGGGAAGGGATGGCGCTTGAGTGCTTTAGAGATCTGTTCACAGGTGAACGGTTCACCAGTTGGGAGGAGCTCTCAGCGAAATTCCAACTATCAGGGTCAAACCTATTTCGATATTTTCAATTGCGTGACTTAGTCCGTGGGGTTTGCCATGCGTTTCCCTTAGCGCCAAGCCGTCATTGTTGGTGGAAATCTTACGGTTGGCAAGGACTGGGGAGGGTGGGGGGGGGATCTCGAACATCTATGAGCGGACCATCTCATTGGAATTTTCGCTGCTTGATCAGGTGAAGGCAAAGTGGGAGGAGGAATTGGGACCCATCTTAGTTGAGGAAGTGTGGAATGAGGCCCTTTCTTGGGTAAATTTCACCACAGCCTGCACGGGGCTCAGCCTCCTCCAATTCAAAGTGGCTCACAGAGCTCATCTAAGCAAAAATAGGATGAGCAGGTTCTTTGATGGAGTGAAGGGCAGGTGCGAGCAGTGCTCTCGTGGGCCCACCAATCATACCCACATAATCTGGTCTTGTCCAAAGACTGTGAGCTGTTGGGTCTCCTTCTTTAACACTGTGTCAGCAGTTCTTAGCGTTGAAATGGAGCCTTGTCCGTTGGTGGTCATTTTCGGGGTGTCGGACTCACCCGGGCTTCGGACAGGGGTAAGGGTGGGTGCACTCACCTTTGCCTTACTGATAGTCAGAGGATGAGTTCTGCTGGGATGGAGAGCGTCCACTCCATTTCGTGCCTCGGCCTGATTGGGTGACCTTATCGACTTTTTATACGTGGAAAAGGTTAAGTGTTAGGAATGGGTTAAGAGACAGTCCAATTACATGTCAAATTGATTTTAAGTATCCAATAATTGACACTGATATGTAAAGCGGTTTCAGGTTGCACTTGTGTTGTGGTGATAGAGTTTTGTATAGGGTGTGAAGAAGGAAAATAAAAGTATTTGGGAAAGGAGCAGAAACTCTGACTCTTTACTCAACAGCAGCCAGAAGCATGAAGTACTCCATCAGGGATCGGTGAAGGGATTCTACCTGAGGTGGCAGTCATTTATCTCTTCTTCAAAGAGTTAAATACTATCAGCTGTTGGGTGGTGGGGTAGTTCGGGATTATGGAATAGCTAAGGGGGATTCAGGGGGAATTTGGATGTAGCTTTTGTTGTGTACTTTTCTATACCTCTGATTCCTTGTGTTAACACGACAATTGCACTGTGGGTAGCACTGCTGCTTCACTGCTCCAGGGTCCCAGGTTCGATTCCCGACTTGGGTCACTATCAGTGTGTAGTCTGCATGTTCTCCTCGTGGCTCCGTGGGTTTCCTCTGGGTGCTCTTGTTTCCTCCCAGTAGTCCTGAAAGATATGCTGTTCGGTAACCTGGACATTCTGAATTCTCCTGCAGGACTCTACGGCGGGCGATCAGGGAGGCAGAGGCAAGGGCGTCCACCCTCCTCCCCACGAAGATATCTGACTGGTCTGATACCACGAAGACCGCCACTTTCGGCCATGGCTCCACCCTCATCCCCACCACTTTGGACATTGCCTTGAAGAAGGCTGTCCAGTACCCAGCAAGTCTGGGGCAAGACCAGAACATGTGGTGTGGTTGGCCAGGCCTCCTTGGCCCTGTTCGCAACTATCCCCCACCTCCGGGAAGTAGGCTCTAGGTACCACTTTCAGCTGCGTTAGGTTGAGCCTCGTGCATGTGGAGGTAGAGTTGACCCTGTGCAGTGCTTCGCTCCAGAATCCCCATCCTATTTCGAGCCCCAAGTCTTCCTCCCATTTCCTTCTTGTCATATCCAGTTCAGTGTCGGCCCTCTCTAGCAGTCGTTCATACATGTCACTACGGTTCCCTCTACCTAGGATGTCTACGTCCAGTAGCTCCTTCTGATAGTGGCTGTCGTGGTGGTCGCAGGTATGCCCTTGTCGCCTTTCGTAGGAAGTTTTTAAGCTGCAGGTAACTGAGTTTGTTGCCTTGAGCTAGTTGGAATCTCTGCGTCAGTTCTTCCAGTGTTGTGACCCTGCCATCAGTGTATAGGTCCCTGACTGTCAATGTCCCCCCGTCCTGTCTCCACCTTTTGAAGGTGACATCGGTGAGTGCTGGTGTGAACCTGTGGTTATTGCAGATGAAATGAAAATCGCTTATTGTCACAAGTCGGCTTCAAATGAAGTTACTGTGAAAAGCCCCTGGTCGCCACATTCCGGTGCCTGTTCGGGGAGGCTGGTACGGGAATTGAACCGTGCTGCTGGCCTGCCTTGGTCTACTTTCAAAGCCAGCTCTTTAGCCCTGTGCTAAACCAGCCCCTGGACAAAGATGGGGCTTTGTCGGACATTTTGGTCAGTCCGAATTGCTGCCATAGTTGGTTCCACGCCTGGAGGGTGGCTATCTTTGGGCAGCGCGGTAGCATTGTGGATAGCACAATTGCTTCACAACTCCAGGGTCCCAGGTTCGATTCCGGCTTGGGTCACTGTCTGTGCGGAGTCTGCACATCCTCCCCGTGTGTGCGTGGGTTTCCTCCGGGTGCTCCGGTTTCCTCCCACAGTCCAAAGATGTGCAGGTTAGGTGGATTGGCCATGATAAATTGTCCTTAGTGTCAAAAATTGCCCTTAGTGTTGGCTGGAGGTGTTGACCTTGGGTAAGGTGCTCTTTCCAAGAGCCGGTGCAGACTCTATGGGCCGAATGGCCTCCTTCTGCACTGTAAATTCTATGATAATCTATCACCACTGGGCTGCTGGAGTGTTTCTTGGGCGGGGATGGGAGTGCCACCATGGCGAGGGCCCAGAGAGAGGTCCCCTTGCAGGAGGCCTCCTCTCCACGCATTCCAGGGTCCAGTCTAGTGAACCTCTATGCACTGGCTCCAATTAAAGTATATCATTCGTTAAATATAGAGACATAAACTGAGCACAGTGTTTCAGATACGGTCTCACTAAAACCCTAAACTGTAGAAAACTTCTTTATTACTGTGCTCCAGGCCACTTGCAATAAAGGCCAACTTGCCACTTGCCTTCTCAGTCCTTGCTGTACATGCGTGTTAATTTGCTGTGTTCCATGTGCGAGTAAACACAAGTCCCTCTGAACTTTCAGGTTTAGAAGTTTCGTGCCTTTTAAAAAAAATATTCTGCTGGCCCAGATGGCTTTCATCCCAGGTTGCTGCAGGAAGTGTGGTTGGAGGTAATGGAAGGGTTTGCCATGATCTTCCAATGTTCCCTCGATACAGACGAGGTGGCAGAGGATTGGAGAGCGGCAAATGTTGACCATTATTCAAAAAAGGAAGAAAGAGCAGTCCTAGCAGCTATAGTCTGGTCAGTTTATCCATAGAATGCCGACAGTGCAGAAGGAGGCCATTTGGCCTATCAGGTCTGCACTGACCTTCCAAAAGAGCACCCTACCTAGGCCCATTTCCTCACTTTATCCCTGCAGTCCCATAACCTAATCTGCACACCTTTGGGCACTAAGGGGCAATTTAGCATGCACAACCCACCTAACCTGCACATCTTTGGATTGTGGGAGGAAACCAGAGCACCCGGAGGAAACCCACACAGACATGGGGCGAACGTGCAAACTCCACACAGACAGGCATCTCAGGCCGGAATCGAACCCAGGTCCCTAGTGCTGTGAGACAGCAGTGCTAACCACTGTGTCACCGCATCAGTGGTGGGAAATTTTCTACAAACAATAGTCAGGAAAACAAAACAAGGGGCAGTTGGAGAGATTTGAGTTATTTAAGTGGAGCCCGCATGGATTTGTAAAAGGCAGGCCGTGCTTGACTAACCTAATTGAAATTTATTTGATGAAACATGAGTGATGGTTGATGAAGGCAAGTCAATGAATATTATCTCGATGGATTTTAAGAAAGTATTTGACAATGTAAGAGGCTGGTTGAAAATACTGATGCTCATGAATAGGAGGGTCAGTGTCCAATTGAATAAGAATTGCTTTAAGGACAGAATACAACCAGTGGAGGTAAATGGTTATTTCTCAGACTGGCGGATGATAGACATTGGTGTTCCCCAAGGCTTCAGAGTTTCAATTGTGTTTCGGCTTTATATAAATGAGTTGGATCTTGGAATACAGAGTAAAATTTCAAAATTTTCTGACAATACCCAACTTTGGAGTATTGACACAAATCAACTGCAACGTGACTTAGATAGCTTAGCAGAATGGGCAAATGAATGGCAGGTGAGGCTGTGACAAGAACATTGCATCCAGTCCTGGTACCACACTTTAGGAAGGATGTACAGGTTCCTCAGTGTATTCAGGATAGATTTACCAGAATGGCCAGAGTTGACGGATTTTCGTTACAATGTTAGGCTGCAGAAGCTGGGGTCGTTCACCTTGGAGCAAAGCAGATTGAGGGGAATTTTGATGGAGGTGTATAAGATAAAGACAGGTTTGGATGAGAAGGATAAGAAAATACCGTTCCCGTCAGCTAATGGTACAAGGCCGAGGGGGCCAAGATTTAAGGTTTTGGACAAGACACGCAGGGGAATTTTAGGAGGAACTTTCTTACGCAGTGAATGGTAATGACCTGGAACCCCCAGTGAAAGCAGAAAAAAAATCAATGATTTCAGAAAGAAATTGGAGGAAATAAATCTGTGAGGATACAGGGACATAGTGGGTCTGACTGGACTCCTCTGTGAAGAGCCAGCATGGGCCTATGGGCTGAATGGCCTCCTTCTCTGTTGTAAATGACTCTATTGTTCAATGACGCTGTGATTCATAAAATTTTGTTATGCTTTTGTAAGCAACATTTTTAATTAAAACCCCTTTCTTCTTTTCCAGGTGAAATCTCCTGTAAAGACGTGGGAACTCTGTTGTTGCTTGGCTGGCTGATCAGCATGAAGTGTAGAGCAAGTAGGAAGATTTTCTTGTGCAACGCAGCCTCTGAGTTTTGTCATCCATTAGTTTGTCTAGTAATCCAAACCGTACGGATAACCATGGTGACACATGTGGAGCAGGTTGTTACCTTTCAGCTATGAGATGGGGCTGGGGACAAATGTGGCATTGTAATAGAGAAAGAAATGTTAAACTTACATTTATATAGCGCCTATCATAACCTCAGGATACCCCAAGTGCTTCACAGCCAATCATATACTTTCTGAATTGAACCCACTGTTGTAATGTAGGAGATGCCACAGTCTATTTGATCACAATAAGCTCCGACACAACAATGTGATAATGACCAGGTAGACCATTTTACTGATTTTTGGTTGAGGGATGAATATTGGCCAGGAGACGATGGAGAACTCCGCTGTGGTTCTTTGAACTTACCACTGGCTGTTACTTTACCTACAGATGACAGGGTAAACAGAGTCCAATATCTCACATAAAAGACAGGCTCTTGGACCGTCCGACACTCCCTTCTCCACAGAGCTAATTGCAGCACTGAAGGAGGCCCATTGGATCCATATCGGCCCCCAGCGGAAGAATCCAGTGAGTCCCACTCCTTCACTCAATCCTGAAAGGTATTTTTCCAAAGTACCCATCCAAATTCCTTTTGAAATTATTGATGGTTTCTGCTCCTCACACCCATTCCACACATAGTTGCCCTTAACCCCCATCCCCTCATTGCTACCCCTCCCCTCCCCACATAACATTCCCCCATCATCTCCCCTCGCTCTGTCTTCTGATCGTCCCTCCTCCCTTTCCCTCCAACCCCCCCCCCCCACAACCCTTTCCTCACGCCCTGCCATGACCCCCTTCCCTCATCCCCGCCTTCCCTCACCACTTCCCTACCCCAACTCCCCCTTACCAATTGGAAATTGAACAATTGAATCTTGTTTATCATAAGCGAAGCACTTTCATTTATCCAACTCCAATATTGGGCAGCACGGTAGCACAGTGGTTAGCACTGTTGCTTCACAGCACCAGGGTCCCAGGTTCGATTCCTGGCTTGTGTCACTGTCTGTGCGGAATCTGCACGTTCTCCCCGTGTCTCGTGGGTTTCCTCCGGGTGCTCCGGTTTCCTCCCACAAGTCC
The DNA here is from genome assembly GCF_047496885.1 of Scyliorhinus torazame. Lineage (NCBI taxonomy): Eukaryota > Metazoa > Chordata > Chondrichthyes > Carcharhiniformes > Scyliorhinidae > Scyliorhinus > Scyliorhinus torazame. The sequence goes on from NC_092727.1 coordinate 51,056,157, forward strand.
CGAAAGACGTGCTGTTAGGTAATTTGGACATTCTGAATTCTCTCTCCGTGTACCTGAACAGGTGCCAGAATGTGGCGACTAGGGGATTTTCACAGTAACTTTATTGCAGTGTTAATGTAAGCCTACTCGTGACAATAAAGATTATTATTATTTCTAGAACGACTAAACAAAGATGTCAAACAGAAACATTAAAAGCCACACTCGAGTTAATTGTTCTCATGATTTTTCTCCAGGTTTACTCGCAGTAACCTGAGGATTAATCTTCAATTCCCTGTTGACAACTCTGCCATCTAATGCAGCGGTTTCCAACCATTTCCTTCATGCAACCATAGATCTTCCTAAAAGCTTTTGTAGGCCACAACATATTCAAGCCTTTCAAACATTTAACCAAATATTTTCTCAGTGTGGCAGCGAGCGGGAACTGGCGGGAGCTCCCCGACGTTCGGTCCGGCGAGGCCATCGCCGCGGTTAAATGTTTAAAAAAAAAAAATGTTTATTCAAAATTTTCAACAATTTTCAACCAAACACTCCAGAAAGAAAGAAAGAAAAACAAAATTGTACATAGGAAACCAAACAAGGATACATTAACCCCATTTAACCAATAAATACAAAAGTGGAGAAAACGCCCCCTTTTAACAAAAACATAAATCAAACCCTCCCCCCCCCGGGTTGCTGCTGTTACGACCTCCACCTAGCATTCCGCGAGGAAGTCTAGGAACGGTTGTCACCGCCTGGAGAACCCCTGCACAGACCCTCGCAAGGCAAACTTTATCCTCTCCGCGATTAAATGTTATTTGGTCCACTTAACGAGGTCCCACGGGATTCACGCCGCAAATCATGGTTCGCCAGTTGATTCACTGGAACCGCACTCACCAAACCCCAGCTGACAAGTGACAGCAGCACTTGAACTGCTCCTACACAGCTAACCCCACTCCGCTCATAGTCATGCTGCCATGATGGCCCGGCCCACACTTTGATGACGCCAACCTGGGATGCGGTGAGGCCAAGCGGGATACCCTGTTTCCCCGGTGGTCAAGGAGAGTCAGCCACAGGGCAGCCACCATGCCTGAAAGGAAGTGACAGCAGCCATCAACTCGGGGAGCGTGACCAGGATTGACACCCAGTGTCACAAAAAGGTCAACCATCTGCACCAGGCCGCACGGGTAATTTTGCACCGGACACCCGCCACCTGCCCCATGCTGCCCACCCCCCCCCCAAACTTTCAGTCCACCCAAACACCCCATCCCTCCTCATACTCCCCATGCCCCCCATACTCCCTATCACCCCAAGCCCCCTCACACAACACCCAAGCACTCCACCCCTGAGAGCAACCACGCTAACGATGCCCCCTCTGCGTCCCCGCATGAGAAGTTGGCCCAAATCCGGTGGGAGAGGGACCAGACGGGCGGTGGGGTGCAGGATATCAGGGTCCTCACCCCGCGTTGAGGAACGGGCCCTGGAGATCACCAGGGTGGCCGAGGACTGAATGGTGACCACCGCAGAGGTTGGCGCATTATGCAGAGGTGAGGATCCTCGTGGCCCCCACTCAGATTACCTGTCAAACCTGAGTTTCTAATGCCATACACACTGACCCATCTCTCCTAAGGACAATATGTCCATTATCTCGCAGGTCCTCCAGCTGGTGGTGTTGGCCCATCCGGGGTGGCCCCCAGCCAAGAGAACACCTCAGGTGAGAGATCCAAGGATGCCTCCACAGCTCTAATCCCCACCCACCACCAGCGCAGAGACACACACCTCAGTGGGTGGAAGCTGTGGACAGACTTCTGGGGCGTGGTCTGGTGAGCACCACACACTTGCTAATGCACATCAGGTGGAGGCAGGAATGCTCAGGTGAGACGGCAGTCAGAGGTCTGCTGGATCCCAGTCAGATGCTGAGCCTCTGGAACAGGTTTACCCGGAGCTGATGCAGATACGAGGGTGCGGCTGTGAGATTCAGAGGGACATCTCAGCAACCCTCCAGCAGGCCCATATTCTATTGGAGGAGTCGCAGAGGCTACGGGCGCAAGAGATGACGCCGGCAATGCGTGGCACCGAGGCCAACACTGCTAGGGTGGCGACTTCAGTGGACAGCCTGGTGCACGACGTCAGCAGCATGATGGAGGTGTCTAAGGCATGGCTCAGTCAGTGACGGCGTGTCCCTGTTGCTGGGGGACATCCTCCAGTACCAGGTGGACCTTGATGAGGCGGTGCGGGGCATGTCCCTCCCAAGTGCGCATAGCTGAGGCGCTGAAGAGCATGTCCCAATCTCGGGTGGGCATAGCCGAGGCGCTGTGGAGCATGCCCCAATCACTGGGGGACATGTCTTAGTCACTGAGGGGCATCGCCAAAGGCATCAACACTGTGCTGCGGACATCGGGGAGCCGCAAGGGCTGGCAGAGCCAGATGACACAGGGCCAGCCGGGGCTCGATCCAGCTGCCCCGCCATCTTGAGGTGCACCCCAGGGCTCTATGGACACCGACTGGGAGGAGGGGGCGCTGGGTGTCAGCCCAGAGCCATCCTATGGAGTGGTGACTGCGCCCACAAGCTCCTCCGAATTCCAACCTCCTGATAACGGTGCATCACGCAGTCAGCACCCGGAAGTGTGTGGCACGGCGGGGCATGTGCTGACAGCAAGAGCGCCGGGCACTCTGGCACCACAGTCACCAGAGGATGCCAGCCAGAGGTATCGAAGGCCATGGGATGCAGTAGACAGCAGGTTGCTCCACCTCTGATGTGCATCCGTGGGACACACCTGGACACAGCACTAGTGCATAGTGCACGTCGAGGATCACTGAGAGGGCACCAGGGGGTAGGGGGTGTAAAGGGTACAGGGGGCTGTGGGTAAGTGGGGGTAAGTGAGGTAGGGGGTAAGAAGGTGCGGGGGGAAAGGTGGGTTGTGGGTCTGGGAGGGTAAGGGTCAATGTGGCTGCACCATAGGGCGAGTGAGTCAGTCAGGAACACTTGTTCACCATTAAAGTCTGTTGGCCTCGATCAGTACTTTGGTCAGCAATGCAGGCCAAGCACCAATCCCATCTCCCATCTCCCTGGTTCTCTCTCTCTCTCTCTCTCTACCCCCCCTCCCTACACACACACACATCATCCTGGAGTGATGTTACACAGACCCTGGGAGGATGAGAATGCCGGGGGGGTGGAATGTAGAGGACATTGGGTCAGGGCAGAAAGGAGGTCACGTCCTATGTGAAGCGCGGCGAGAATGAGGGCCTGTTTGGCGTTCTGGGCTTGCCAGACCCTTGCCGCTTCCGCCTGTTATTCATCATCCAGCTACTCCTGCAGGTCCTCCCTGGGCCGGTCCTCCAGCCCCTCCTAGTCCGCTGCCTCCTCTTCCCCGTCCTCCTGTTCAGAGGTGGCCACATATTCCTCCCCTTCTAACCCCAGCACATTACCCCGCTGCTATGCCGGGTTATGGAGGACGCAGCAGACCCTCACAAAGCAGGTGACTCTCCGGGGGGTGTACTGCAGTACACCACCAGAGCTGTCAAGGCTATGGAACCGCATTTTGAGCAGCCCGATGTACCGCTCAATGACAGCCTGGGTGGCCACAAGAGCCTCATTGTCCCGGGTCTCCGCATTGGTCACCGACCTCCGTACTGGTGTCATCAGGCAGATCCTGAGTGTGTACCCCTTATTCCCCCAAGTGCCAACCGGCCATCCATGGTGGTCCTCGAAGATGCCCCAGGGTGTAGCTGTCATCCACACTCCCTGGGAAGCGTGCACACATACACATGGTCTTCATGTGGTGGTCGCACATGAGCTGGATATTCAGGGAGTAAACCCCTTCCTGTTGAAGCAGGGCACTCCCTGATGGCCTGGTGAGCGCAAGGCGACATGAATGCCATCCACTACCTCATGGAGGCATCGTGGGGCATCCTGGCGATGGTGGAGATTCCTTCTGCCCGGGGTCTTGTTGGGTTTGGTCCATGTCAATGTTTATATAGTTCGTTGCCCGGGCAAACAGGGCATCCGTGACCACATGGTTGTACTTGTGGGCTGTAGCCTGTGATATTCTGCACCAGTCCCCACTCGAGCCCTGGAGTGATTCTGAGGTGTAGAAACTCAGGGCTGCGCTGACCTTGACGGCCACTGGTAGCGGGTGTCCTCATCCTCCAGGTGGTACCAGGACACGAGGACATGGCAGAAGTGCCGCACTGTCTTATTGTTGAGGCAGAACTTCCTGCGGGCGGCACACGCTGTCCGTCATCTGTTCGAAAGACCTGCAATAACTGTACACCTTGGTCCATCACGGGCCTCCCTCTCGGGGTCCCTCCCTGGCCTGATGGGCTGCCGTGCCCTCAGCCTCTGGGGCGGGGCCCTGCACGTGGGTCGCCACCTCGAACCTCTGTCGGCGCAGCTGCTGCCACCATTTCCGTTGTCTGGCCATCCGGCCTGCCAGCAGCACCAACTTCCGCAGGGTCCAAGATATCGTCCATCCCGTGTAATATCGGTAAGGAATTGGGAGAGGGTGTGAGAATGACAACCAGTGGTTTCTTCCACCCGGGATAATCCAGTTCCCTCATTACTCTACCCACAACCCGCCCTGCTCATGCACCCACTGCCGCAGCGGGTGTGGTCCCTGCTCACCGGCCTCAGACCCTGTACCCCAGACACTTGCACATAACGTAACCTGGAGCAGGGGCTGGTACCTGCCTGGTACACTCACCCACTCCCTGGAGGCGGAATGTCTGTGGTGGTGGGGTCCAGCTCCTGGTTGTTCAGATGTTGGTCGGCATCCGTGATGTTGCCTCATGCAGCGTTCAGGCATCACTGTCTGATTGGGATACTAGCAATAACTCCCACATGCTACATGTCACGCCTACTCATGGGGATCCACTTGGGATGTGTGAAGTGCTCACTTAACTATGACTGCCAATCTCCAATTAGCAATAGCCTTCAGTCGCAAGACCAGAGGCCTCCGCGGTCAGTGGGGCAGGTGGACAGGGCCTGGGGTAGCCCCCAGAAAGGGATTACATGGTCCGGGGTTGGCATGGTGGGCTCGCAGATGGGGAGACACCTGTCTTTTCCCCTGAGCCCAGCACAGGCCACGGGCGGTGTGGTAGTCAGTATTAGGGGTATTACGGTACCCAGGTTGATGCTGTAAGACCATTGGTGTGGGAGGTACCTGAGACAGCAATATCATTGGTGGAGCCTGCCTGCTGGTTCCGCCAGTAAGGCGGAGTATAAGAGTCTGTGTCTCCCTAGCAGCTGCATTCTATACCTGCGCTGCTGGGGGAAACATCTAGTCCAATAAAGCCTTCAATTGTCATCCAATCTCGCTTCTGGAGTTCTTGATCGAGCATCAATTTATTGGACTAGATTTTAAAGATTGGAGCTCCGAATCAAGCCGGAGTGTCTACAACTCAGCCCCCACGCGGCAAACCCAGCGGCAACCTTCAAACAATGGCTGGCGTGCTTCAAAGGATACCTCAGGACGGCCACGGCTGCACCTACGGAGGACCAAAAACTGCATGTTCTCCACTCGAGGGTGAGCCCAGAGATCTACACCCTCATCGAGGATGCGGACGATTTCGAGGCCGCAATGACCCTGCTGGAAGGACACTATATTCGCCCAGTAAACCAGGTCTACGCCCGCCATCTGCGAGCGACGAGGCGACAAATCCCTGGGGAATCGCTGGAGGTTTTCTACCGTGCGCTCCTGGTATTAGGTAGGAACTGTGACTGCCCGCAAGTTTCAGCCAGCGACCACACAGAACCATTGATCCAGGACGCATTCGTTGCAGGTATGCTGTGCTCCCAAATCCGTCAGTGCCTGCTAGAAAAAGAGACACTAGGCCTCAAGGAGGCACGGGTCCTTGCTAGCTCCCTGGATGTGGCCTCCTGAAACGCCTGCGCGTACGTTCCCGACTGCGTGGCAGCCCTTTGGGCAGCGTGGAAACCCCCCCCGCAACCGACTCTGATGCATCCCCCATCCCCCCACAAGCTTGTGCTGCGCGACTACCAGGCAACCACGGGGGGCCCCGCTGTCATTTTTGCGGGCAAGCCAAGCATCCCCGGCAGCGCTGCCCGGCCCGCTCCTCCACCTGCAAAGGGTGCGGCAAAAAGGGCCATTTCGTGGCGGTATGCCAGGCCCGGGCGGTTGCCGCGGTCTCCCAGGGCGAACTGGGACCGCCACCCCAACTCTCTCCACGAGCCACTTGCGGCCAGAGAGCGCCGCCATCTTCCTTTTCCAGAACCACGTGCAGGTCCCGGGCACCGCCATCTTGTTCCCCAGGGACCTGGTGCGACGGATGGGCACCGCCATCTTGCACCCCCCTAGACATGTGCTACCAGTGGGCGCCGCCATCTTGGCTGGAGTCTCAGGTCCCCGATTCGGATGGCCACACATCGCCCGAGGAAAACCTCCAACTTTTGCCGCGACTTGCCTCGGTGACCCTGGACCAGTCTCGGCCCCGAACGCTCTCGACCGTGACGGCGACCGTGCTCATCAATGGGCTCAAAACATCCTGCCTGATCGACTCCGGGAGCACTGAGAGCTTCATACATCCCAACACGGGAAGGCGCTGTTCTCCTCCCATCCACCCAGTTAACCAAAAAATCTCCCTGGCCTCCGGGTCTCACTCTGTAGAGATCAAAGAGTTCTGCGCAGCGAACCTCACGGTCCAGGGAAGGGAATTTAAAAATTACCGCCTCTACGTCCTCCCTCATCTCTGCGCTGCCATGCTCCTAGGGTTAGACTTCCAATGTAACCTCCAGAGTTTAACTTTTAAATTTGGTGGCCCTATACCCCCCCTCACTGTCTGCAGCCTCGCGACCCTCAACGTTGATCCGCCCTCCCTTTTTGAGAACCTCACCCCGGATTGCAGACCCGCCGCCACCAGGAGCAGACGGTACAGTGCCCAGGACCGGACCTTCATTCGGTCGGAAGTCCAGGGGTTACTGAAGGAAGGTATTATTGAGGCTAGCAACAATCCCTGGAGAGCTCAAGTAGTGGTTGTAAAGACTGGGGAGAAGCATAGGATGGTCATCGATTATAGTCAGACCATCAACAGGTATACGCAGCTCGACGCATACCCTCTCCCCCGCATATCTGATTTGGTCATTCAGATTGCACAATACAAGGTCTTTTCCACGATGGATCTAAAATCCGCCTACCACCAGCTCCCCATCCGCCCTAGCGACCCCAAATACACTGCATTCAAAGCAGATGGGCGGCTCTACCACTTCCTAAGGGTTCCCTTCGGTGTCACAAATGGAGTCTCGGTCTTCCAACGGGAGATGGACCGAATGGTTGACCGGTACGGTTTGCGGGCCAAGTTTCCGTACCTCGATAACGTCACCATCTGCGTCCACGACCAGCAGGACCACGACACCAACCTCCGAAAATTCCTCAATACTGCAAAAATCCTTAATCTAACCTACAACAAGGACAAATGCATTTTCAGCACCGACCGTCTAGCCATCCTCGGCTACATAGTGCATGATGGAGTTATAGACCCAGATCCCGAACGCATGCGCCCCCTCATGGAGTTTCCCCTCCCCCACTGCTCCACGGCCCTGAAACGCTGCCTGGGATTTTTTTCATTTATGCCCAGTGGGTCCCCAACTATGCGGACAAGGCCCGCCCACTAATTCAATCCACGGTTTTTACCCTGTCGGCAGAGGCCCGCCAGGCCTTCAGCCGCGTCAAAGCAGACATTGCAAAGGCCACGATGCACGCAAGCGATGAATCCCTTTCCTTCCAAGTCGAGAACGACGCGTCCGATGTAGCTCTGGCGGCCTACCTCAACCAAGCGGGTAGACCCGTGGCCTTCTTCTCACGCACCCTCCACGCTTCAGAAATCCGCCATTCCTCCGTTGAAAAGGAGGCCCAGGCCATAGTAGAAGCTGTGGGGAGGCATTACCTGGCCGGCAGGAGATTCACTCTCCTCACTGACCAACGGTCGGTGGCTTTCATGTTCGATAATGCACAGCGGGGCAAGATAAAGAACGATAAGATCTTACGGTGGAGGATCGAGCTCTCCACCTACAACTATGAGATCTTGTATCGTCCCGGGAATCTGAACGAGCCTCCTGATGCCCTATCCTGAGCACATGTGCCAACGCACAAGTGGACCGACTCCAGGCCCTCTACGAGGACCTCTGTCACCCGGGGGTCACTCGATTCTTCCACTTCATCAAGACCCGCAACCTGCCCTACTCCATCGAGGAGGTCAGGACCGCCACCAGGAACTGCCAAATCTGCGCGGAGTGCAAGCCGCACTTCTACAGGCTAGAGAAAGCGCACCTGATAAAGGCTTCCCATCGCTTTGAGCGCCTCAGTATTGACTTCAAAGGGCCCCTCCCCTCCACCGACCGCAACACGTACTTCCTGAAAGTGATTGACGAATACTCCCGGTTCCCAATCGGCATCCCCTGCTCCGACATGACCGCAGCCACCGTCATAAAAGCCCTCCACAGTATCTTTACACTGTTCGGTTTCCCCGCCTACATACACAGCGATGGGGGTCCTCCTTTATGAGCGACGAACTGCGTCAATTCCTGCTCAACAAGGGCATTGCCTCGAGCAGGATGACCAGTTACAACCCCCGGGGAAACGGACAGGTAGAGAGGGAGAACGGAACGGTCATGAAGACCGTCCTACTGGCCCCACGGTCCAGGAATTTCCCAGTCTCCCGCTGGCAGTAGGCCCTTCCGGATGCTCTCCACTCCATCCGATCATTGCTGTGTACCATGACCAACCAAACACCTCACGAACGTCTCCTTGTCTTCCCTAGGAAGTCCTCCTCCGGGACCTTGCTCCCAACCTGGCCGGCAGCTCCTGGACCCATCCTGCTCCGCAAACACGTGCGGGCACACAAGTCGGACCCATTGGTCGAGAGGGTCCACCTCCTTCACGCTAACCCTCAAAAGCCTGCGTGGCGTACCCCGACGGCCGATAGGATACGGTCTCCCTGCGGGTGCCCGCTGGATCCCCAACCACACCCCCACCACCAACCCCACCCTCCCTCCCACCGGCGCACCCCACAGCTGGCCCCTTCCCAGGTGGATCGGTCCTCCAGCGGTCCCATCTAGGGGCGATAAAGCTGCCGAAGAAGCCAAAGCCACGCTCCCGGAGCCACGGATGCCCGAGCCGGCACCTGCATCTCCGCCGAAACTGCGACGATCACAGAGGACGACCAGGGCACCTGACCGACTAATTGCTTCCTTTTGAATGTAAATAAATACTGTAAATAGTTGCGACATGTGATGAGGCAAAACACTGTACTAATGAATACCGAGTAACACCATAACCTCAACCTCTACCACTGTATAACGCGAGACCACCACCCCCCGCCGGACTCTTTTTTTTAACAGGGGGTGAATGTGGTAGTCGGTATTAGGGGTATTACGGTACCCAAGTTGATGCTGTAAGACCACTGGTGTGGGAGGTACCTGTGACAGCAATATCATTGGTGAAGCCTGCCTGCTGGTTCTGCCCAGTAAGGCGGAGTATAATAGCCTGTGTCTCCCTAGCAGCTGCATTCTGTATCTGCGCTGCTGGGGGAAACATCTAGTCCAATAAAGCCTTCAATTGTCATCCAATCGCGCTTCTGGAGTTATTGATCGAGCATCAGGCAGCCACCACCCCAGCCCTGCAACCCCCCTCCTACCGATGGAGGCCCATCCCGACCAAGCATGGGGGCAGCAACCCCAGTGCCCCTGGGCTCATTGCCTGTGAGCATAGATGGCTACTCACCTCCTTAGGTCCCCGCAGCAACCTTTCCGCCAACTTCACATTTTTAAAAGGAGTATGAATCGATGCCCGCGTGACCGCTTGCTGGGGAGGGGTTTAGATAGGGGTTTGTTACTGGTATGGAGATTGAGCTTAAGTAGTGATTATTGATTTCTCGCCACGCTCAGGCGAGTTCCGGATGTCACCAATAGGAGGGCCGGTTCAATCGCGATTCTCGATTCCGGCCTCTCCCGTGATTTAACAACCTCATTGCGCTCTCGCTTAAGCGCAACACAGCCATTAAATTGCGCACTATTTTTAATATAGCCTAAGGCTGATGGGAGTCTCCTTGACTAACCTCCGTGATTTCTTTGACTCAGTGACATTCTCCATTGGATATTGAAAATAGTGTATCATGGTGCACCAAACATCTGAAAGGCATTGACTAAGTTCTACATGAAAAGTTAGTTTTCATAAATCTTGGGAAGGGTTAAGAACCTGTCTGAAGCATAAGAATAGAGTTAGAATAACTATGTTAGAATGGAGGATGAGTTGAATGAGATTTCTTCGATATTGATCATGTGGAAATGCCAGCGTTGGACTGGGGTGGGGACAGTAAGAAGTCTTCCAACACCAGGTTATAGTCCAACAGGTTTATTTGGAATCACTAGCTTTCGGAGCGCAGCTCCTTCAACAGGTTGCTGCCCCCAGTGCGTGGTCGGGGTGGGCCGCCATCAGTAGGAGGGGGTTGCGGATCTGTGGTGGTGGCTGCTCGTGGCCACGGTGGGCTCAGGGGAAAGGGCAGGTGTCCCACCGCCCGTGGGCCCACCATGCCATCCCCTGGACCATGTACCTGATGAAGGAGCTGCTCTCTGAAAGCTAGTGATTCCAAATATACCGGTTCGACTTGAACCTGATGTTGTAAGACTTCTTACTGTTTGATGTTGATGTAAGTATTACATTGGCATCTTGGTTTCGAGGGCCCAGTGCTAATGGGTCATGTTTGCAGATGATACTAAAGTGAACGGAAAAGGTAACTGAGGAAAAGGAAAATGAGCTGGATGGCGTATATAGGCAAGTGTACTCAAAGCACAAGACCATAAGACACAGGTCGGTCATTCGGTCCATCGAGTCTGCTCCTCCATTCGATGAGATGATGACCAATCTGACATGATGGGCGGGATTCTCCCCTACCCGGCGGGGCAGGGGGTTCCGGCGTAATGGAGTGGCGGGAACCACTCTGGCGTTGGTCCGCCCCAAAGGTGCGGAAGTCTCTTGAGGGTCTAGGCCCGCTCCGGAGTGGTTTGCGCTCCGCCGGCTGGCGGGAAAGGCCTTTGGCGCCACGCCAGCCAGCCGGGGTCGAAAGGTCTTCGCCGGGCGACGCATGCGCGGGAGCGTCAGCGGCTGCTGACATCATCCCAGTGCATGCGCTGGGGAGGGGGTCTCTTCCGCCTCTGCCATAGTGAAGGCCATGGCGAAGGCGGAAGGAAAAGAGTGCCCCCACGGCACAGGCCCGCATCGCGTCCAGGCCACCTACGGGGCACCCCTCCAGGACCAGATCGCCCCGCCCCCCCCCCCAGGACCCGGAGCCTGCCCGCGCCGCCTTGTCCCGCCATTCAAAAGGTGGTTTAATCCATGCTGGCGGGACAGGCATTCCAGCAGCGTGATTTCAGAGACACTGTGATAATGGATCAATTAATTTATGGACTATCTGAAAAAGATTTGAGGGAAGGACTTTCACAAAATAAGTATCTAACTCTAGAAATCGCTATACAAAAATGTCTTGCTTACAAACAAAAACAAAATTAATACTTTGAGTCTTTACCAAACAAAGAATCAGTATCTAGAAAACAAAATCCGTAAAAATGGCACGAATACTCACCACGAGGCAGAGTATTCCCTGTATTCAAATAGAAGAAGACGGAAGTTCTGAGCGGCAGCCATCTTGCGCATGTGCAGTCTGACCAGTCTGCACATGCGCACTTCCATAAAAGACGCAAACCAGCAAAACAGTGCGCATGCGCGAAAAGCCGTGCATGCGCAGTTGCGAAGAGAGCGCACAGTAAAGGAAACTCAGATTGCGCATGCGCAGCCGAGTCCTACGCATGTCGTCACGTGCGTCATGATGTCAGAGGACCCGGACCACGCCCACTTAAAGGGGAAATGCCCGAAAATTGAAAAAAGAGTTTTAAAGCTACAGAACCCAATTATTTTATTTCGAAAGACAGAACAATGTCTGAACTTCTACCAACAGTTGAAAATAACCTCTGCAGCACCCTGGAACAAGCAGTTTGCACCACCCAAAGTGAAGAGCACAATGACAAATCCGAAACCAAAGAAGATGATTCGTTCAAAAAGAGATGATTTGTATATTGAAGAATACTACTCAGACATGGCTGAGTTATTCAGATATGATGATCATAGCATCAGCAACATGGTTGAAAAGCTCAATACGAATCTACTCATGGTAGATGAATCCAATACCATGATGCAATAGTGGATCGTTGAAACATTGGATGACAGCAACCTGTCAATCAGCCAAGAAGAAAACGACACAGAGAGCATAGAACAATTCCATTGAGAGAGCACAGATCGACTCCAAAGAAAGAACACTGCACGACTCCACAGAGAGAGCGATGAAAGACTCCACAGAGAGAGCGACGCAAGACTCCACAGAGAGCTCATTGACAGACTCCAGAATGGAAGCAATTAAAGACTCCAGAGTAACAACCTTGCACAAAGAAGACTATGAAGGTCTATCCACCTTATCTACGTGACCAGCAGCAGACTATGAAAGTCTACCAAGCTCATGTGAACAACAAAAAGACTGTGAAAGCCTACCCAGCTTATTTAACCAACAAGAAGTCACTGAATGTCTATGTATGTGTGAATAGTGACAATGTGATATAAGATGTGCAAGATCACAGCGAGACTGACAGATCTCAGCTCGTATGTACAAAAGCACTCAACTACTCTAGTGAAACTACTCTTGAGTCCAGTGAGACCACGTCAATTTAAACCTCATCTCCTCTAAACTACCCACAAGAAAATGAAATCGTGAAGATTTTGACTCCAGAAGAGGAGCAACAAGAAACCAAAGATGATTCAAATTAACCAGAAATAACTACAGAAGAGCTGCACCAAGAAATCAATGATGATTCAAGTGAACCTGAAATGACTCCAAAAGAGGAGCATGAAGAAATCAAAGAGGAATCACATCAACCACAAATGACTGATGTCACCAAGATCAATGCAACATCAGATCATTCTCACAATCCACAAGAAGAAACGCACAATGAAACATCAGATACCACAAAGGACACTGACACAAATAACTTTGAGAATGACTTGAATTATCCACACGGAACAGTCATTGAGCGCAACAAGAACGACAAAAACCCCAAGAAGCAAAACAGAAACAATACCTACAAGAACAACAACAAAAACTACACGAACATCAACAAAAACTGCAAGCACAACAACAAAACCAACAACAACAAGCAAAACAAAGACAACAACAGCAACAACAAGCATGACAAAAACAACAAAGACAGAAACGACAGAAACAACAACAATGAAACAACGACCTGTACAACATGGTACAACTCTGCACATGAAGGACAATGCAACAGTACATTCCAAAACAATGACAAGAGTACAAACATACCATGGCATGTCAACAAATCTCACAAATGCACATTTTCTCCACAACAAACAAGCAAACCAGCTTTCAAGGCAGATGGCACACAGAATCAATACCGCAAGCACAGGAAAATGTCCAGGTCAGACAACAAAGATGTAATACAGAATCGATACCACAAGCATAGAAAAAAAAGTCAAAATCAGAAAACAAAGTGATTCGACCAGTCAGACACCTCATGATGACTTCTTGGTTATTTAAACACAAGAACATTGGCGACGTTCACAAAGAAATGACAACATCAACATCACCACTTCAACAACAGAAGAAGAAAGCAACTCAACCGAATAAGTTCATTAAGATTGAACTCATAAATATTAATTGGCTGTGTATAATCATCAATATCATCACAACTTATACATATCATCATTTATCTACCTGTTTCAAGCAAATGAAAAAAAACCCCGAAGAGACTGAATGTATTAACATTTGACTGATTACTTCATTGATGTTATGTAATGCATTTGCAAACTGCATCCATTATGTTCGTTCAATTTTCTTTACAACACACAGAAAATATGTAACACAAGAAAAAAAGGGGGATGTAGTGATCTCTGTATGTGCATGTACATAAGGAGTTAATGTGTAATCAGTAGCACCACATTATCACTAGAGGGCCGGACCAACAGGGGTATAAAAGAAACCACATTGGGTCTCTCTCCCTCTCTTTTGGATGGACTGTGACAAGGGCAGGAGTATCAGATTAGTTCAGATGGTTAGTGGCGTTACGTGTAGTTACTGTAGTTAGATCTTGTTAACCTTATCACTAGTATCAATGTTAAAGTAAAGAACTCATGCAATTATTATTATAGTTACTCAATAAATCTTTTGTTACTACTGGACGAGTTCGAGTCTTCATCATCGAGATTCAGTAGACCTCATCAGTAAGCAAGGTTTGTGTAACACATATTATACTCCGTAGTATATCAAGATATTACACAGGAGTGTAATAAAAGACTATGAATGTTGTTAAGAATCAGGAACCTTCGTAGATTCAACTTATCTGATTATTGCTGAGAACGATAGTCAAAACCATCCGCTAACCTGTCAGAAATATGTGCATGAGGTGACTGACAAATCAGAAAATGGCGATGCTGTGGATGAGGAGGTGGAGAGCGGTGAACACATGATTCACAACTTCAACTTCATGGGAACTACAGACGCTGTCACACCATTCAAAATGTTTATCACAATTAAAATGACCTGTACTAAGAAGGTTGTTCACTGTTTATGACTGTCCAAGATTGACACAGGGGTTCGTGTCAACATGTTATCTCCACAGACTCTATAAGACATGGAAGGCCATGGTGAAACCTGGTGCTGTGCAGCTTTCAGCTCACAACTGTTCATAAGTTCCATGTGCAGGGTCCATTGGCCTGGAATGCAAACATAATCAATCCTCCTGGGTGTCACAATTATCCTACTTTGTGAACGCTGAAGGCCCCACAATAATGACAATCTATGGAATCTGTCAGATCTCACATGGCAAATGAACCTTAGAAACTCCTCCAATTATCTCAGTTTACAAACTAACATCAAAATATCCAATATGTTTTGGCAAATTTGGCAATTTCAAGGGAGCTACAACATTACACTTTCAGGGGATTGCAAGTCTATCAATTGATCTACCATGGGACTGCAACATCCAATTATCAGATAGAATGGAGAAAGCAGCATCATTGGAAGAGTACAAGAATGGACCAATTGGTGCAGTTTAATCCCATGTGCCACACAGAAAGATGGATCATTGAGAGTATACCCTGATCAACAACATTTAAATGCAGATTTGAAATCGTGTCCTTGCAAAATGACAACATCAGAAGAGATAAATCCTAGATTTGCTGGTGCAAATTTCTTCTCAAAGTCTGATGCCAAGCATGTCTCCAAGTAAGTACATCTTACGGAGAAAGCTCAAGAGCTTATCTCATACATTTCAAACCACATTCAGATGATACTCTTTTCAATAATTGAATTTTGGGCTAACTGTTAGCCAGGATTTCTTTCAAACTCACATGGACCACATTACCTGCACTGAATCAGGATGCATCTGTATCACTGATGACATCGCTGTTGTGAGAAGAACAAAGCAAGAATGTGGCCAAAATCTGCACTTACTGATGTAAGTGACACACAATGATCAATTGCTGTTCCGCAGACTTTGGTTCTATTTATTCCAATGCAGGCATATGTCCCAATACAAGGAAAATAAATAATATTAAAGCTATGCTAACTCCTGCTGCTCGGGTGTCCCGGGTGATGTGCTGCCATCCCATTCTACCCACTGCGCACCAGGGCAGAGAGAGGGAGGGGGAGTCCGATGTGCTGCAGTGTTCCGGCATCTCCCCTGTGGGAGCCACTGGTACAGGTCCCATCACCACCTCCTCTCTCTGGGTGCCCGATGGCCCCCGGGTGTCTCCACGGGGCACGGGTGTGAGAGGAGCTATCCCCTGAGGTTCCCCAGCCTCCTGCAGTTGCCAGTCCGGGAGGCCCACTCTGGTCTCGATCAGGGTCTGCACATTCATGGCCATGGAGCACAGGAAGTGGACCATCTCCGTCTGGGACTGCGCCACATCACCCATTAACTGTGCCACCACCTTCTGGATTTGTGTCACATCAGCCAGCGACTGGGCCACCTCCCTCTGGGTCTGCGCCATGCGGCCAGCGTCTGAGCAATGCCGCTGACATTCCCAGCCATGGCCTGCTGTGACTGGGCCACGCTCAGGAGAGCCGATGCGATGCGATGTCCAGGTGGCTCTGGAACACGGTTGCCTGTGAGTCGGCAACCCTGTCCTGGGCCTCTACCAGCACCTTCACCGAATTCCTCAGGCCTTGGAATGCTGAACCCCATCAGCTGTGTGGTACGCACAAGAGAGTGTCCCAGGAGCATCTTCACTAAAGTGCCCAACCGAGGTGAGTGTCTCTGGGATGGTGGAGTGTGCTGGAGACAGCTGGGATGGGAAATCACGGTCATCCTCCGACTGGAGGTCTGGGATCACCTGAGTCTCGGACGGAGGGCTTGTGTCCGAGCTACTCCCATCGCTGCTTGGCTCCCTGTGGGAGCTCCGTCTGTGGCACTGGCTGGTCTAGCAGGTCCTGTAAGACACAAGACACAGGTCCTTTAAGACACAAGTGGGCAGGTGGGAGTGGGGGTGGGCATATGGGTGGGGGTAGGGAGTGGTGGTGTGGGAGTGGTGTAGGGTGAGGTGGTGTGGAGGTGAGGGTGGGGTGCGGGTGGGGTGGCGGTGGTGTGGTGGTGAGGGTGGTGTAGGGTGAGGGTAGTGTGGAGGTGAGGGTGGTGTGGGGGTGGTGTTGGGGGGTGTGGTTGGCACATGTGACATGGGGATCGCAACTGAGCGGGGTCTCACTTTCTCGCCCTCGGCCGAACTCTACCTCGGCGACCTCCCTTTCCTCCTTCGGCCACGTCCAGGGCTCTCTGCTCTCCTATGTGAGGGGTCGCAGGTCTGGTGGTCCCCCACCTGGTCTTCTCCCACTCCCGCCGGTTGTACGCGGCCTTCTACTGGGGGTGGTGGGGGGGGGGGAGAAAAAGATGATGACAGTGTTAGAGAGTCTGACTCATGCAGCCCAGGGGGTGGGCGCTGGTGGCCTCAATGACCAGGCGGTCAGTATGGGTATGGCATGTGGTGCAGAGTGGTGGTTTGGCAGCCCTCCCGGTGGGGGCGGGGGGTGGGTCCGGTTACAGATGCGTTGGACGTGGGTTGGTACCAGGGGCACAGTGCTGCCTACTCACCCTGGCCGTTGTGAGGAGGCCATGCAGTTTTTTTCTGCACTGCTGGCTAGTCCGGACTACGTTGCCCATGGTGGCGTCCGCCTCTGCCACCTGCGCCCAGGCACGACGAATGGCGGCAGCTGCCATCCTCCTACCTGGGTTGGGGTACAGGGTCATCCTCCTGTCCTCCACGGTGTCCAGGAGGATCTCCAGCTCTGCGTCTGCAAAACGTGGGGCTGTACATCTTACTGCCATCTTGTTGGCTGGCATGGCGTGTGTGTGGGGAGTGCAGTGCGTATATGCAACTGCAGCTTGTCAGCCTCCTGAGTGTCAATTGCGAAACTGGCGAATCCCACACCATTTCTCATTGGAATCGATTTTGTTCCACGTGCCTTAACAGTAGCAGCGTTGGTCCAGGAGTGGCGACAGTTTTGCTGTCGTGAAAGCCCATGAATTCTGCGTTGGCGTCAACAGTAGTCTCAGAAACGGAGAAGCCTGCTGCTGGTCTTTTAAGTGTTCTTTATTTTAATTTCCAACATTGGGGCCATCCCATCAGTTGCTGAACCTCTAAGCTTTGGAATTCCCTCCCTAAACCTCGCCACTTCTCCACCTCTCTTTCCTCCTTCAAGAAGCTCCTTCAAACCTTTCCCTTTGAACAAGCTTTGGCCAAGTATTTCCTGTGCGCCTTGAATCGTTTTGTTCTGTATTGCTCCTGTGAAGCACCTTGGGACATTTTATTGCATTAAAGGTGCTATATGAATACAAGTTGCTGTTGTTGATGGGTGAGATCTGAAGTCACATATTTTCATTCTCAATTTACTCAGAGTCGAATCAGACCTCCTGCTTTCATTTCACTTCCAAATCCCTTCCCATTCCAATCAACATGATGTGAAGTGGACAAATTGCAGTTCAATGTTCAAGGAGATGTGCCCTCACACATTATGGTGCTGTAATGTTAATGTACGGGTTGTCCTGCTCATTGTCTGTCTGTGGCTGTAAGGAGTGCGATATGGAAGAGCGTGAGTGGCAATACAAAGTAACTTATTTATCTCCCGTTGTTTATAGGTTGGAATAAGAATAAACGTCTCTTTCGCTTTGTCTCTGTCGTACTGATCTTATTAATTTTGACCTTTCATTGGAATGGGTTCCTTTGGTAAGTCGTTTCAAATGTGTCTCCATCCATAAACATTTCCCTTTCTGGCGCGGAGTGGAAATAATGATTGTACTGGTTAAATGTATGTTTCAGCAAAACCTCTGTTAATTTTTGATAATTACACATCAGGAAGTATTTTTTCAGAAGCTGACTTGGCAACAAGGGTATATAATAATGAGCAGAGATTCATGTTAACCCTGGTTTCATTTCCAGCCTTCAGTAATTACCCACTGAAGCCAAAGTGGTGAGAATTATTGTCACACTAAATATGAAAAACTTGCTCTTTGTCTTTCGTATTACACTCTGTTCATTATTATTTATCTCTATAATTGTCCCACTCGCCCATCGCCATCCCCACCTCCCAAGCTATTTCCTGACCAGTAAGGCGGTCTACCAGGTTACCATCAATTTTCTACTGTTGAATTTGCACAAATCAATTAAAAAACAATTCTTTAGGTCCTTTGTACAATAGGTGGTCAATGGAATCTGTAATTCTGAGGGGGAAATTATTGAATGTACCAGTGAGATATGTTTTGGACTCTTTGTTGCTATTTAATGCAAAATTAAAATTTGCTCTTGTCTCACTTATGTAACTTGTGTCTGACGGACAATATTTGGTGTGTTTTAGGATTTCTCTTCAGCTGGCCAAATTCCACATGAAGGTCTCGCTCCCAATGTGAGTAAAAACAAGTTTGGTTGCTTGCCTCTTGCCATAGCTGTTTATAAACTTTGTACATCCAGCACAATAGACATATTGAAGATAAGTGTATACATAGAATCTTGCAGTCCGTCCTGCTCCTGAGCTCAGCTTACTCCTCAGAATTTGAAGCTAAATGAACAAGGAAAATAGAGGATTTTGTAGTCTCCTTCCTCCTGGATGAACTATGTAGCCAAACATTCCTTTTGACTTCTCTCAAAGTTTCCGGGTTACTAACTATTTCCTTATACTTTGGAAATAAAACATTATGGGTGCTATTCGCGCCCCCCCCCCCCACGCCGGGTGGGAGAATCGCCGGGGCGCCGCGCGAATCGCGCCACGCCGCCCCGACCCCCGCACGCAACTCTCCCACCCTCCGGAAACCAGCAGCACGCGATTCGCACCAGGCCGCTCGGAGAACCGGCGAGCGGCGATTCTCCAGCCGGATGGGCTGAGCGGCCGCTACGATACGACAGGTTCCCGCCGGTGCCGTCCACCCCTGGTTGCTGCCGGCGGGAACTCTGCGGGAATGCTGGGGGGGGCGGCCTGTGGGGGAGGGAAGGGGGCTCCTTCACTGGGGTGGCCTCCGATGAGGTATGACCCGCATTCGGGGCCCACTGGGCGGGCCGGCCTCTCCCCCCCCCCCGGGCCTACCTCCTTCCGCGCGCGGCCCCAGAACACTGGTCCCATGTTGGTGAGGGGCCGGCGTGCGTAAGACATTCCCTGCACATGCGCAGGATGGCACGGCCCAACTGCGCATGCGCAGAATTGGGATGCCCCAACTGCGCATGCGCGCGGGTTGGCGCGGCGCCCATTTGGCAATGCGTAAGGACGCTGGAGCGGCGTGAACCGCTCCAGTGCCGTGCTGGCCCCCTGTGGAGGCCAGAATAGGCCGTGCCTGGGCCCTGTTCGCGCCGTCATGAAACACAACGACGTTCACGACAGCGCAAACACTTGGCCTCCATATCGGAGAATCGCCCCCTATGTTTTTGCTGGTCTCTGTCCTCTTCTTGTTGTTTCCGAACAGTGGATCAAGCTTACACGCCTTTTGTTCCAAAGGTGTATTTCATTATTTTCCCTTTGCACAAAATAATATCCTGGGAATGAGCCCAAAGGGTTGGGCTCCTGAGAAATATGTAAATTGAGTCACATCAAGGCAGCATTTGGTGCCGCTTGGCCTTGAGAAGCCCGGGTACAATTGAAGTTAATGGAAATCAGGGGTAAAACTCTCCACTGGTTGGAGTCATAACTTGCACAAAAGAAGATGATTTTTGTTGTTGGAAGTCAACCATCTCAACTTGCAGGAGTTCCTCAGTCCTCAGCCCCACCATATTCATCTGCTTCAATAATGACCTTCCCTCCATCGTATGGTCAGTTGTTTTCAGAGGTTTTACTTTTGCTCAGTGTAGACAAAGGAGAACCACATTGGCACACTGTAAGTTAGTTAGCCAGTTGTCAGTGTTTATTGCAGAGGCTTTGCTTGCTCAGTCTAAAATGGAGAAGGAAACTTTCCCAAGTGCCTTTGATGATGTCACCACGTACTCATGTGACATACCATCCAGCGAGGCATTGGTCACAATATATAGCAGTCAGATATTTATTGGCAATTGCACAATGTTCAGTACCAATCGTAAATCCTGAAATCTGAAGTAGTCCGTATCCATTTACAGCAATACCTGAAGAACATTCTGGTTTGGGTTGATAAGTGGCAGGTAAAATTCATGTTACATAAATGCTTGGCAATAGCCATCTGCAGCAAGCGAGAATCTAATCATTCCCCTTGACATTCAATGACATTACTATTGCGGGATTCACTACCAGTCACCTGCCAGGAATAGTGGGAGGAGAGTGGGAAGGGGGTGGTGTTACGATTGACCAGAAAACTAACTGTTCCAGCCTGTGGCTACAAAGGTAGGTCAGCAGCTGGGAATACTTTGTTGAGTAACTCACCTCCTGACTCCCCATTCTCAATGAAGAACACATTTCCTGGGAATTTCCAGTCTTGCCAGCAGTGGGCACAGTTAGGGGCAGCACAGGCAG
This sequence comes from Scyliorhinus torazame, assembly GCF_047496885.1. Lineage (NCBI taxonomy): Eukaryota > Metazoa > Chordata > Chondrichthyes > Carcharhiniformes > Scyliorhinidae > Scyliorhinus > Scyliorhinus torazame. The sequence continues at coordinate 51,077,163 of NC_092727.1, forward strand.
ATTTGGAGAGTGGCAAAAGTAAAGTCCCAACCACTGCAATGCCCACCACTGGAGGGATTGGAAAATCCCACTCATTGACTCCGGACAGCATTTTCCACCACCGCCCCCCTTGCCACCCCCCCACCCCCCCACCCCCACACCCCCACTGCAACCGTAGCATATTTTGCAGCGGCGAAGGTACCCCATCATTAGTCGATGGCAGGATCTTCCAGTACTGAGAGAGGCAAATGAGATTGGTTGACTCACAGTGTCACTGACATCCGGGTGGGTTGTTGACAAACCATCTTTCCTGGTGTCATTTGGCATTTATTATGCAGTGTGGTGTGTTCAACCGCAGTTTGTCTGTTAATTCATAATGTAACTCATATTAACATTGAACATTAGAGCAAGGATAAATATCCTAAATTGTTTTATCTTTCTGACCTTGTGCAGTTTATTTCTGTTTGGAACCTTGTGGCTTTATTAACTGAGCAAGTGCCTTGAACCTCAAATTTCATCTACTTTAAGCAAAACATTATGGGTCCCTGTAGTATTGTCATAATTATCAGCATTGCAAGGGTTAATGTAGTGTTCAGAGTCACCACTAGAGAGGGCTACATTACAACTATATAAATCAGTGATGTGAGACCTTAGGGGAGGAGTGTATGCAGGAGACAGCTGGTGAAAGTCAGAAGAGCAGACAGTGCAAGTGGGTGTGGATCATAGTTTAAACCAGTAGTGAGATTAGCTATAGATGAGTGGAGTTAGATGTTATTAATCAACTGTATATTCTTAAGGAACACATGTCAAATCCAAGTTAGTAGTGTAAATACATTCATAGCTTTGTTTAAGTTAAAGCCATGTTGTGGTCTTTGTGAACACTACGCCAACCATCCTGAAATAAGCAACACAAAGAATACCACAGTCCCTAACCCAATAATACTAACATCTTGGGGGTCTAACCTGGAATCGGTGGAGCAAGTGGAGTAAAATAGAAGATCAATGATAGGTGGGAAGTCAGTAGAGATTTGACAAAGCCGTCATGGGCACAAGACAAAAGGAGTGTTAATGGTAATTAACACAGTGTTAAAGACTAAAGAAGGTGTTGAGAGTGGCATTAAGGTAAGATAGCAAAATGTGCCAACAACAGAACAAAGTCAGCGGTCTCTGAAAGCCAAACTTAAGAAGAAGAGACAGATGACACTGTGGAGAGGGTGGAGCAGTGGTGGTTTGGCGGGGGAAGGTTGTGAGGGCAGTAGGTGGGGGTGAATGGATTAAAAAGATTGGATTTGAAAAGGGGATCAAGATGGAGGAGAGAGTTCATGGTTTCTTTAGACAGTCCTGGAAACAGTGGCTTGAACAGGGCAGCACGGTAGCACAGGTGGTTAGCACTGTGGCTTCACAGCGGGAGCGGCCCAGGTTCGATTCCCTGCTGGGTCACTGTCTGTGCGGAGTCTGCACGTTCTCCCCGTGTCTGCATGGGTTTCCTCCGGGTGCTCTGGTTTCCTCCCACAGTCCAAAGACGTGCAGGTTAGGTGGATTGGCCATGATAAATTGCCCTTAGAGACCAAAAAGGTTAGGAGGGGTTATTGGGTTATGGGGATAGGGTGGATGTGAGGGCTTAAGTGGGTCGGTGCAAACTCGGTGGGCCGAATGGCCTCCTTCTGCACTGTATGTTTTATGTCTATGTCTATGTATTTTCAGTGGTTGGGTCCTGCTCCAGGAGGAGATCGTCAGAGGAGTCTCGGAGTTGGTGCTCAGCCTCTGCAACGTCGTTTAGACAGTCCCGGAAATAACAGCTAGAAATGTTTTGATCTTTTCTGAGCTCCCACCTATCCCTGACCTTCTACTTTGCTCCACCGACTCCACTTCCTCTGAAAACAGTATAATATCCATCACATTTCTCCCTCTCTTTTGTTCTGAAGAAGTCATACGGACTTGAAGCGGAAACGCTGCTTCCCTCTCCACAGATGGGGCCAGACCTGCTGAGTTTATCCAGGATTTTCTGTTTTTATTTCAGAATTCCAGCTTTCACAGTATTTTGCTTTTAAATCATAGAATAGAATCATAGAATTTACAGTGCAGAAGGAGGCCATTCGGCCCATCGAGTCTGCAACGGCTCTTGGAAAGAGCACCCTACCCAAGGTCAATGTAGTAAACCTCTGTGTAATGTTCTTGTCTGATAGCTTGATTTATATTACAAGAACACTTGCAGCAAAAAGCTATAAACAATTTATCAACATTATCCATGGGTCAAATATATACAATCAACAGATGAATAACATTATGAACATGGTAAGATGTTCTTACTGTGCTCACCCCAGTCCAACGCCGGCACCTCCACATTATGAACATGCACAAGCAACCTCGCTCCCAGCTGACGTTAACCTGTGATGGTTGCAGATGGAGACCATGGTGGACATTTCAGTCAGGCTGAAGTCCTGCCTTAGCTGGTTCCATGACTGGAGCATGGCTATTTGCACTGGGTTTGACAGGGGTGGGAGTGTTGCTGTGGCAAGAGCCCGGAGGGACGTCCCGGCACTATCCTCCATCCTTGCCAATTTTGCTTCGGGCTCCCTTACCCATCCCCTCACTCTTTCCGCTGTGGCCACTCAATAGTAATATTGCAAGTTTGTGAGGGCAAGGAATCCCATGCTTCTCTTACTCTTTAGAATGTTTTTGGGGATCCTTCGATTCTTCCCCTCACCACCCCCCCCCCCCCCCCCCTGCACCCGCACACACACACACAAACACCATGATCATTCTGTCTATTGTGGTAAAGAAGGCCGTGGGGATCTGAACAAGAAGAGTATCCTGTACAGAACGTTCACCTTGACGCCTGCATCCTCCCCGCCAGGGAGACTGGGAGTGTGTCTCACCTCTGAGGTCCTTCTTTACCTCCTCCACTGGAGTAGTGATGTTCCATTTGTGGATACGTTTCCAGTCGTGGGCATTTTGGAGCCCCAGGTAGCGGAATTAACTTGTCCGTGTTCAACGGCAGTCCCTTCAGCTCTGTCCCTCTCTCTTGCGGGTTCACTGGGAAGATTTCACTTTTGCTCAAGTTGCGTTTGCAGCCCGAGAAAGTTCTAAACTCTTTCCTGAGCATCATCATCCCCTCCAGGCTGTTTTGGGAGTCTGAGACGTAGAGGAGTAGGTCACCTGCATAGAGTGAGACTCTGTGCTCTCTGCCCCCACTCTGGATCCCTTTGCAATTCTTCACCACTCTGAGGTCGATCGCCAGTGTTTAGATCGCCAGAGCAAATAGGAGCGGGGCCAGCGGGCATCCCTGCCTTGTGCCTCTGTGCAGCTGGTGACGTACGTCTGCATGCTGGCCATGGGATTGTTATGCAGAAATTTCACTCAGGCGGTGAACCCAAACCTATCCAGTACTTCTATGACTGGTCTAGGTACTGATGCATTTTTGTGATTATCGCCCTCGGCTGCTTTCTGGTCTTGGTTTCGATAGGAGCGACCGGTGAGCTCTGTCTATATCTGGTGGGTTGAGGAAGCTGTCCCTTCCCACCAGGTTTCACAACATTTGGGCCACATAATCCGTGGGGTCCCTGCCTTCGGTTCCCTCTGACAGGCCCACTATCCTTAAGCTCTGGTGCCATGACCGGTTCTCCTGATCCTCTACTTTCCCCTTTAAACTTCCCTGCATCGCCACCAACCTCACTATCTCCTCTGTAGAGGAACGATGCGGTCGCTCTGATCCATTGAGGCTTTTTCCCAATTCCTTGATGCTGTTCCCCTGGGCCTCCAGTTGTCTCTTTGCTTTGTCCAGGGACACCAGCATGGTGGCCAGGGCCTCCGCGACTGCCACCCTGACCACAGCTTTAATCACAGTCTTGATTTCCTCCTTGAGCTCCCTTAACTTTCTCATGAGGAACTTCCTCCATCCAACCTCCAGTGGGGGAGCTCCGTGTGCGGTTTGCTGGCCTCTCTCGTTCTGGTATGGCCAGCACTTGCTCACCTCGTGTGTCCATCGACTCGACCGCCTGTTCCTCCTGGCTCCTGCTGCTTTATGTTTCTCTGTGGCCTCTGGAGCTACTTTTGCTCAGCATTGACTCTTGTGCTGATACTTTTTTTCCCTGTTTTTGTGGCTATTTTGAGTAAAAGAGACTAATTATAGCTACTTTGGAGGAGAACCACCTTTTGTGCATCTGCTCAGCACATCCCCATCATCACAAGTCTCACATACTTACCCCCTTGGCCCACCATGGGGTCCACCATGTCAGAATCCCGTTTGAAAATACTTGCTTCAATTTCTGCGCGCATGAATCCCAGGCAAGTTGGTCGGAGCATCATGGAGGGAGGGAGAATCTGGCTTCCAGCTCATTAATCAGGTACAGGGTTTGAATGATCCATTTGCATGTTACCGCCGGTGTGGGACGTGTAGCCCCCTGCTGCCGCTGGCGAGGGGCCGGAGCATTAGAACGGGATCGGCGCCTTAGCCTGACGTTTGATTCTCCACCACATTGGGAACCCTGCTACAGGCAGCAGGTGGTGGACAATCCACCCTGTGGTCTCACTAATGCCCTATATAACTGACGCATAACATCAGTTTCTCTTATAATAAAGGATAACATTTCATTAGCCTTCTTGACTATATGTTGTATCTTGTCATGTGAGAGTACCTTTAAGAAATGGGTGTTTATTACTGCAGTGATGTCAGACTGTGGGTGGAGCTGGGCTATCTGTCAACTTTTAGTTTCACTTTGAGGAAAGCTTGGGTGTGTCTGTGTTTTTTGGTTTTGTTTCAGTGTTGGAGATGCAGCCAGCCAAAGAAGGTGTAATGTTGTTCTCTCTGCCATGTAAAGACTATCTCTTGATCATTTGGTGAATTCAGAGTGATAACTGTTCTCAGTAGTGAATTTAAACCTGATGTGCTTCTGTTAAAGTTTTTTTAAAAACGTCTTATGGATGTTAAAAGGAAAGTTTAAGGATTACTTAGTGTTGTATTCTTTGGGGGTTCTATGTGAATTGATGGTTGCCAAGATGTTCACTGTATATTTTAAAAAGGTTAACTTGAGTTCTTAGAATAGGCATTGTTTTGCTTTAAAAATTACTTTTCGATTTCTGCTGTACAACACCTGTAGAGTGGGCCATGTGCTCCCCATACCACAATCTATTAAAAGTTTTGGGTCAGGTGAGCTCCATGATATACTTTGGGGTTCTCTAAACCCTGGCCCTTAACAATCTGCATTTCAACTTTTTTGTGGGTCATGCACTCGCACACCTAAATCTCTCTGTACCTCAGCATTCTGCAGCCAGCCTCAGTTTAAGTAACATTTGCCTTTTTATTCTTCCTGCGAAAGTGAACAACTTCATATTTTCCCACATTATACTTTGCCAGATTTTCGCCAATTTACTCAATTGATCCATATCTGTCTGCAATCTCCTTATGTCCTCCACACAATGTATTTTCCTTCCCCTCAACCCCAGCACAAACTGGTGCACAATTCCATTTCTCACATCCTGCAATTTAAAAAAGACCCATTTATGCATACTCTCTGTTTTCTGCCAATCGGCTAATCTATGCAGGTCAATATGTTCCCCACCACAATATGTGTTTCCATGTTCTGCAGTAATCTTTGATGTGGCAACTTATCAAATGCCTGATGGAAATCCAAGTATAGCATGTTTACAGGTTCCCCTTTATCCACAGCACGCCTTCAAAAAACGTCCATAAATTGGTTAAACATGATTTCCGTTGCACAAAACCAAGCTGACTCTTCCCGGTTCCCTTGAGTTTTTCTAAGTACCCAGCTATACCTCTTGATGGAACTTTTCCAGAATGTAGTGGATTTTGGACTATTAACACCAACTCATCTACTGCCTCATTAGCCATCTTTTTAAGACCTGACATGAAATCTACAAGGACCAAAATACTTTTACAACCCCACCCCCAACCCCGGAGCTCCATCAGTTTGCTCAGTACCACTTCCCTAGTGATTGCAGTTTCACCAAGTTCCTCTCTCCCTTCCACCTCCTGATTTACAGCTATTACTGGAATGCATTTTGTAGTTTCTATAATGAAGACAGAAACAAAATATTTGTTAATTTCATCCACCATTTCCTTATTATCTATTTTTAACTCACCATTCTCACTCTCTTTATTTACTCCCTTCATTTTTGATACGTGTAAGAATCTATCCGTTTGCAATATAAGTTTTACATTTCTTGCAAACTTCCTCCCGCACTCTAATTCTTTTCTCCTGAGTAACTGTTTAGTCATTCCCTGATGTTCTTTCTAACAAGGTAATGCTGGAGTTAGAATATGTCCCAGTGGGGTCAAGGGTAGAATCTATTTTGCGAAGGAACAAAAATGTTGCAAATATACTTCTCAGTGTAGTCTCGGGGGTTCTGCCTAGTGGGAAAGACGCAAAGGAAGAAACTTGCAAGGAAACTACAGAGAAGTGCAAGAATTATAGGGTAGTTATAATGGAATATTTAAATTATCTGAACATAGACTAGGATAGTAGTAGTGTAGAAGGAAGAGAGGGGCAAGAAATCCTGACGTGTGTTCAGGAGCATTTTTTCACAGCCAAACGTCGGGAGTCCAATGAGAAAGGTGGCAATACTGGGCCTGATCCATGAGAATGAGGTGGGTCAAGTGGATCAAGTCTCAGAAGGGAAATATTTAGGGAAGAGTGATCATTATATCATAAGGTTTAGGTTGGTTATGGAAAAGGGCAATGAGCAATCCAGATTAATAATAATTAACTGGGGGAAAGACATTTCAATGGGATAAGGATGGATCTGGCCCAGATAAATTTGAATTAAAGATTAGCAGGCAAAACTGTATCTGAACAAAGGGCTACCTTTAAAGCCAAGATGGATAGAACGCAGTTAATATTTAACTTCTATGAACGGCAGACAAATAGTGCTTATGATATGTGTTATGTGGATAATACAATTGTTCAGAGGGCAATTGACAAAATCAAATAAGAGAAACAAAGACAATGTATGAAAAGGTTGGAAGAAAAGGAGTGGTGCCGACTGGGGACCAAATGGGATTTATACTCAGAGGCATGGGGCAGAGCTGAGCTATGTAATGAATGCTTTGCACCTGTCTTTACCAAGGAACAGATACTACCTAGGCCATGTTTAAAAAGAAAAAAGTTCAGATATTTGAAGGATTCGTAATTGATAAGGAGAAGGCATTGGATGGTCTGTCTGTATTTAAACATTGATGAGGAACCTAACCAGATGGGATGGAACCAGGAACATTAAGGAAGTGAGAGTGGAAATTGTGGTAGCACCGGCCCTAATATTTGAGTCTTCCTTAAACTCAAGGTGGTGTCAAGGGACTGGAGAATTGCAATCAAAAGGGTGTAAAGGTAGATATAGCAATTATGGGCAGGCCAGATTAATCTCGCTGGTGGGGAAGCTTTTGGGAACAATAATTCAAGACAAAATTATCCACAGTCCAAAGGCAAAGCCACCTAATCTGGACAATTTTAAACTGTGGGAGGAAACCGGAGCATCCTGAGGAAACACATGCAGTCACAGGGGGAGAAAGTGCAAATTCCACACAGTCACCCAAGGCTAGAATTGTACCTGGGTCCCTGGAGCTGTTAGGCAGCAGTGCAAATCACTGTGCCACCGTGCCACAAGCCGCCATTGTCAATATTGCAGAGCTCCTTGTAGTAGGATGGACATTCTGAGTTGCTCAGGGGAATGCTCCGGGTAATCAGAAGATATTTAACAATTAGAAATCCTCTTTCCCGATTGATTTATCGATTGGTTCCAAAATGCTTTTACGCCGGTGGGGTTTCCCTGATTGATTGTCTCTGCCACCCCCCCCCCCCCACTCCGCTCTCTCTCCCCCCCCTCCCTCCTCTCTTCCCCCCCCCTCCCTCCTCTCTTCCCCCCCTCCCTCCTCTCTACCCCCCTCCCTCCTCTCTCCCCCCTCCCTCCTCTCTCTCCCCCTCCCTCCTCTCTCCCCCCTCCCTCCTCTCTCCCCCCCTCCTCCCTCCTCTCTCCCCCCCTCCTCCCTCCTCTCTCCCCCCTCCTCCCTCCTCTCTCCCCCCTCCTCCCTCCTCTCTCCCCCCCTCCTCCCTCCTCTCTCCCCCCCTCCCTCCTCTCTCCCCCCTCCCTCCCCCCCTCCCTCCCCCCTCCCTCCTCTCTCCCCTCTCTCCCCCCCCTCCTCCCCCCCTCTCCCCTCTCCCCCCCACTCCCCCTCACAGCCCCCTGTCAATAATGCAATGGGAATTCTGACTTTAAGAGTTGGGATCCTCATTTGCATCAATTTAAATCTGCGTATCAGGGATTTACGCCTGATTGTAACCTCCCCCCATGTTAAGTTGTCCATTCACTTTGTGGTCAGGGCACATTTTGGAGGTTGGGGTGGGGTGAGTTCCGAGGTGAAGCATGTGGGGGTGGAGTTCTTTTGGTGGTGGGGCGGGGTGGTTTCCATTTTTACTTTTTAAAATCGGGCTGCCCTTAAAAAAACAGCACCCCGAGCTTTTATAAACTGCATTCGCCCCATCAGGTTGACATGGTGGGATTCGCTGCCTTCACTTTTTTTTTGACAAAATCTTTAAAAATACAGTTGGAAATGCCAGCAGCATAGCCAACGGGAAACCTGGGGTTGGATTCTCCGTCGGCGGGATCCTCCGCTTCACCGGCAGCGCACTCACACCCGCGGATTTCCTGACGACTGGTGTGTTCCCACAATAGGAAACCCAATTGGTCAGTTGCTGGGATGGAGGATCCTGCTGCTGGCGGGGGAGCGCCCACCGGAAAACGTGTGCGGTGGGACAGGGAATGCCGCCCCCTGTGATTTTCCCACCCGAGATGACACTTTGGCAAACAATTGGCAAGATTCTGCCCATTGTCCTCATAATCTTGCTGGATAATGCCAGCAGTTGCTCCACAGCTTAGAAATGGGAGCTGGTTTGTTCTGCTGAAGATAATTGTGGTTAAAACGTCTAATTTATGATACCAAATATGAAGCATCATCTCTTTTATACAAAAACCTGTCTGTGTTTTATTATAGACAAGCCACACAATGTTCAACCTGGCAGTCAAACAATCGCAGTGAACAAATCCTCCCAAAGTAAGCCGCCTATTCATTTCCTCGGGATTTCAGCCGTTCCACATTTTGACTGTTTGCTACATTCTAATCTCTTGCCTCCTGATCTTGTGTTTTCTTTTTCAGATTTATTCGCAATACCAATTTATTTTTAAGCATTGATGGTGATTGGTGGAAGAAACCGAACTATCTGTTTCACACATTCCCATATGGGATTAAGGGAAATGGTGAGTAACCTTTAAATTATTATGACAGTCCACAATCAAACCTCACAAACCAAATGAGAAAGATTTTTTAAAACTAGGAAGGGGTTTGGTAAGGTGAACAGCAATGGAAACTCATTGAAGAGGGGGTGGGATGTGGGCTAGTCATCAATTTAATATTGCTCATAAGAGGAGAAGGGTTCCAGATGTTTTGCCGCACAGGCATTGTACCCTTTGCCACAAGGAAGATGAACCATAAATTCTTCCACCTTTTAAAGGAAAAAATATTCAAACTTGAGGAGGATGCAGGACGAGAGCGAAATGCTTGAAAGTGGGATTAGTTTTACTTTTGTGAAGAGCCAGTATAGATATGACAACCTGAATGGTCTCCTTTTGAGCTGGAAGCTTCTACACTTGTGGGATGTAGATTTTGGTGATTTGGTCGGCTGTATTTCATACAACTGTGATGAGAATTCAGAAAGCTCTGCATTGGCTCAAAAGCCTTTTGTGATTTACAGAGGTTGCAAAGTGTGTGATATGAATGCAAGCTTTACTCCTATTGACCTGCATGCCTGGGATTGGTTTAACACAGTGGGCTAAACAGCTGGCTTGTAATGCAGAACAAGCCCAGCAGCGTGGGTTCAATTCCAGTACCGGCCTCCCCGAACAGGCGCCGGAATGTGGCGACTAGGGGCTTTTCACAGTAACTTAATTGAAGCCTACTTGTGACATTAAGTGATTATTATTATTATCATGTGTTTATTTTTTGTTAACGTTAACATTTCCGATCTCGCAAACTGGAACGATGAGAACAATACACACCCAATACTTTGATGACAATGTGTAATTTGATGAAGTTATGTGTACGGTTCAGATAAAACACAATGGATGGGTTTCTCCGCTGCCTGACGCTGAAATCGGGAATGGTGATCGGGAGGAGAATGGCTCCCAACGCCGTAATCGAGGCAGGTGCCGGATCGTGATGCTCTGCCCCCTCAAAATCGGTGTCATCCAGAAGCGTGCCATGTGCAGTCACAACCCCATTGGAATGTCACGTGTGGTTCCAGTGGTCGGTAGCCTGGCGTGCTGGCTGCGGAGAGAGAGAGAGAGAGGACATGCGAACAGTGTTCAGCGCTGCCACACTTGGCCAAGATCCTGGCCGCTGGCCGGGGGGCTTCTGCCAGGGCTGGGGGGAGTGGTGTGGGGTGGCCAGGAGGTGGGCTGTGGGGTCGGGGTGGGCGGGTACGCAGTCCAGCATGGCCGCCGCAATATTTTCCGGGGCGACCAGTGCGTTGTGGAGAGTGTAGACATGCGTGGCTGCAGCTCGTCGGCCCTGCGTATGTGCAACACAGGACCCGGCGATTCTCCAACCATTTTCCCCGCGTTCCAGGGGTGTTTCACGTGCCGCCGGTCCTAGCCCCTCACCGGTAGCGGAATCGGTGAGGGTTTTGCACCGATTTTCCCGTTGTGAAAAGGCACGGATCCCTCCGTTGGTGTCGGCAGTTGGCCGCAGAATCCCGCCCGAGGTAAATGGATGTTCCATTATCGGCGTCTCACCCATAGCGTTCTTGCGGCGGGCGGGCCGGGAGAATCCAGCCCTAGTGTCGACATTACAGGTTTAAAGGCCTGGTACATCTGTCCCGATTTTAAATTCCACTGACTTCAACCAGGTGAGCTAATCCTACAGTGCACATTTTACACCACTGTCTCTGGTCAGATTGACATACTAAGTGACTTAATATCCCTTCCAACAATGTTTTTCATTTTCTATTTGTGACATTAATATCTTTGCCTTTGGTAAGTTCCACTCGTGATGCTGTCAGCTGAGTCAGAATCTAGTGTAGCTGGATTTCTGCATTTTGACACCGACTTGACTGAATTTTCTGTGTAACTATACACAAATAACTGTGAGGCTCAGTTATATCTACAGTAAATTCTGGGCTATTATCTGATTAAATAGCAACGGGTAACCTGTGCAATTACTTGAAAATTTCCTGCTTACACAATGACGCTCTGTTAGGTGATTTTAAGTTTTAACCACCGTTAAGCTGTCTAGTCAGTCGTTGAATGGGCTTTACATGCTGACTGAGAATCTCACCCAGTAATCATTGTGGAAAAGCCATTAGGAGTCCCAAATTAATCTGTTGCTTTTGAGGTTTGAAGATAAAATGGCTCCAAGTCAAAATAGAAACAGCTCGTCTTCATTTCCCTTTTTTTGAAAGCCTCCTTAAATCTTGGAAATGGAACATCTGGGATGTGATGCCTTTGGTATGGTATCCCGAGAGTGTCGACTCGTGTGTCAAGTCTGAAATGTGATGGGCGCTCTCAAAACCTTGATGTTTGTGTAATGGGAAGGAGCAATGAGAGGGGGAGTCACACACACCCTAAAACATTTTTGTGTAAGGGTAAACATTTTCTTTATCTTCCAGAAGTGATTGTCAAAAAGATATTGGTCCGAACAGAATCCCACATGCCAGATGAGATAGACAGGTAAATTCTGGGATCCAACTTTTCAGGGCAATGTTCTCAATATGTTTTATTACTTTTGACCTCCCATTGCAGAAATGTCAGTGAACAGATCGTGTGTAGAGATTAGAATGCCTTTATACAGCACTTTGGGACAGTAAGTTAAGGTTAATGTGTAATAGGAGCTGGAATTCGCAGGCAGTTGCAATTCACTTTTCCCTCTGGCAACACACCCAAGCCGACGGACTGTGGCTTCACAGCGCCAGGGTCTCAGGTTCGATTCCCCGCTGGGTTTCCTCCGGGTGCTCCGGTTTCCTCCCACAGTCCAAAGACGTGCAGGTTAGGTGGTTTGGCCATGCTAAATTGCCCTTCGTGTCCAAAAAAGGTTAGGAGGGGTTATTGGGTTACGGGGATAGGGTGGAAGTGAAGGCTTAAGGGGGTCGGTGCAGACTCGATGGGACGAATGGCCTCCTTCTGCACTGTATGTTCTATGTTCTATGTAACACGTGGCTGGGCAACCAGAAAATCCAGCACAGGGCCACCATTGCCTCTGTCAGATATTTCCAAATGCATTCATGTTGCGTGATGGAGGATACAACCAGGACAACATCTCCTTGGAAAGTCTATCAGGCCTCATTAACTTACACACTTAAAGAAGTTGTGATCTGTGCGTCGTCTCGATATCCTCTATGGATGAGGAAAAGTATTCCTCTGGTGAGAATAAGGTACCGTGTTATGCTCACATTGTGAGCTCACATTACGCTTTCCATTGTGAGCCATGAACGGCCGCTCCTGCTTCTCTTGTGGCTTTGGCATGCTGGCTGCGGTCGCAGCCTATGCTGACCTGCTGTACCATTGTCAGGGTTGTGGAGTAGAGGTGCCTTGAAATGCCGCTCAATCTCTTTCACTTGTTTTTTAAAAATTTAAAGTGCCCAATTCTTTTTTTTTCCAATTAAGGGGCAATTTAGTGTGGCCATTCCACCCACCCGGCACATCTTTGGGGTGTGGAGGTGAGTCCCACGCAGACTTGGGAAGAATGCGCAAACTCCACAAGGACAGTGATCTGGGGCCGGGGTTGAACCCGGATCCTCGGCGCCGTGAGGGAACAGTGCTAATCACTGCACCACCGAGCTGCCCCCGATTTCACCTCTTTTATTGGAGGCATTGCGGTTACCTCCTGGGTGTTTAGTTGGTCTGACCATTGAGAGTTTTCCTGGGCCTGTAATGAGAATGGATAACGCCACACTGCAATCACTCTGGAACGTTTCTGTCTCACAGGTCTTTGCAGAATTCTTATATATGTTTAAATACTGCAGATGTTGCAAATCTGAAATAAAAACGGAAGATGCCGTACCCCCGTGGTGCGGCGATTCGCAGCGGAGGAGCTCATAAGGCCATAAGACATAGGAGCAGAATTAGGCCACTCGGCCCATTGAGTCTGCTCCGCCATTCAATCACGGCTGATATTTTTCTCAGCCCCATTCTCCTGCCTTCTCCCCATAACCCCTGATCTCATTTATTAAGTCAGTGGCAGGATCCTCTGTTGTTTGCAGCCTCCCCAGCGGAGGGAATATCCCGCCGGCAGGAATGGCTGGAAAATTTCAGCCAGCAGGCCTGGCAGCATCTGTGGTGAGAGAAACGCAGTTCACAGTCCAAATCGGTAGGACTCTTCTTCGGAGCTCGGGCTTATAATGAACTTAATTGGGTTTGAAGGTTGCATGAGAGTTGAATGCAAAATAAATACAGTAACCATTTTCATAAAACACTCTCAGAAAGACTTCGGAGAATAAAAATTAACCAGGTATTTTGAAGAGAATGATTCAGGAAATAATATTATATGACTTGATTGTGCAATATTTTATTTATCAATTTCCAAAGAACTAGGAGTGGTGGAACACAGGAAAACAATCTGTTGAAGATAAATTTAATCAGCAATCACTATAGTTAATGCCAAATGTTACCTCACACATGTCAAGAATCATCTACTCGGGAGTTGTCTCGCAAATTCTAGGAAAATATAATAAATTTGCTTCAGCTGATAATAACTCTTACCTCTGGTGCAAAATGTTACGAAAATAAAGATAGGAGGTGTGCTCTCGGCTAACAGAAGAAGTTGTCATTAGGATAAGAATATAATTGGAGGTGGAATGAGGCCTTAATTAGGTACTAATCACCCAATTAAGTTGCCCCGTTAGCATCTGCGCAGGAAGAGCATCCATGAGACATCTTGGGCGTCATTCTCCGACCCCCCAGAGGGTCGGAGAATGGCCGTTGGCCGCCGTGAATCCCGCCCCCGCCGGTTGCCGAAGTCTCCGAAGGGAGAAAGGTCTGCGGGGCGTTAATGTCTCCGCTGCCGCGGAGAATGTCACGGGTCTGCGCAAGGCAGCCGATTTTCGGCCTTCCGATATTCTCCCTTCCGGATGGGCCGAAGTCCCGTCGACGTGATGACCGTTCACGTCGACGTAAATTAAACCTCCTTTTCATCGGCATGACCCTGTGCTCCAGGTTCACGCCGACCAGCGTGGAGGTGAGTGACGGCCTGGGGGGTTGGCTCTGGGCAGGCGATGGCGTGGCCGCAGTCTGAATGTGTGAGGAGAGGTGTGTCTTGGGTTGTGTGTGTGTGTGTGCGGCGGGGGGGGGGGGGGTGGTAAGAGTGGGCTGGGCTCAGGGGGAGTGCCGGGAGGGGGGTCCGTGCCGGGGAGGGGGATGGGGGGGTCCGTGCCGGGGAGGAGGTTGGGGGGGGACCGTGCCGGGGTGGAGGTTGGGGGGGGGGGTCCGTGCCGGGGAGGGGGATGGGGGGGTCCGTGCCGGGGTGGAGGTTGGGGGAGGGTCCGTGCCGGGGAGGGGGATGGGGGGGTCCGTGCCGGGGAGGAGGTTGGGGTCCGTGCCGGGGTGGAGGTTGGGGGGGGGGTCCATGCCGGGGAGGGGGATGGGGGGGGATCCGTGCCGGGGAGGAGGTTGGGGTCCGTGCCGGGGTGGAGGTTGGGGGGGGGGTCCGTGGCGGGGAGGGGGATGGGGGGTCCGTGCCGGTGAGGGGGATGCGAGGGCAAGTGAGTTGGTCCACCTGGCCAGGTGCCAGCCTCCAACAGTTGGACCCATGCGGTCCATGCCACCTGGCTGGGGGGAGGAGGGGATATGGGCAATGATGACATGTCGTCGTCCCCTCCCCCCCACCAGGCCGTCATGTTTTCCGCTCATCCTGCGATGTTGGCCGCCGTGGCGGCAGCCGCTAATGTCTATGTTGCCCTGGATGAGGAGGAGGAGGAGGAGGAGGAGGAGGAGGAGCGTGCCAGAGAGGCGGCGCAGGCTGCCGCAGAGGGACAGGTGGCAGCCGCCCAGGCTGGAGGGACACCTGACCGACAGGACGAGGAGGGGGAGGAGGACGTCGCGGCCCCACGGCAACGGAGGCACCCGAGGGCGCCCCGTGTGTACCGGCCCCGGCAGTCATACCAGGACCTCACGGACCCGGAATGCAGGAGGAGACTCCGGATGAGGCGGGAAACCGTGGCACACATCTGCCACCTGCTGGCACACCTGTCACCGCGTGGCACTGGCGGGGAACACCCTCTCCCCGTGTCCGTCAAGGTTACGGTGGCCCTGAACTTTTATGCAACGGGGTCATTCCAGGCACCGAGTGGGGACCTGTCCGGCATATCGCAGACATCGGTGCATCGGTGCATCCGGGCAGTGACAGATGCCCTATATGCCATGGCGCACCGCTACATCCGCTTCCCCGTGGACTGGGCCAGCCAAGATGCCCGGGCCGTGGGCTTCTCTGCCGTGGCCGGGTTCCCCATGGTCCAGGGCGCGATCGATGAGATGCACGTCGCCGTGCGGCCACCTGCAGATAACAGGGCCGTGTTCACCAATAGGAAGGGGACCTATTCGATGAACATACAGGTGGTCTGCGACCACCGCATGATGATCCTGCACGTCTGCGCCCGTTACCCAGGCAGTGTACACGACTCATACGTGTTGTCGCGGTCATCCATCCCCGGCATGTACGAGGGACTCCATCCCCGGCTGAGGGGCTGGTTGCTGGGCGACAGGGGCTACCCATTGCGATCGTGGCTGATGACGCCTATATGGAGGCCACGCAATGTGGCGGAGAACCGCTACAATGATGCCCATGTAGCGACAAGGGGAGTGATAGAGAGGTGCTTTGGCGTGCTGAAGATGCGTTTCAGGTGCCTGGACCTCTCTGGGGGCGCCCTCCAGTATCGGTCAGATAGGATCGGCCGCATCATTGTGGTGTGCTGTGTCCTGCACAACATAGCCCAGCAGAGGGGCGATGTGCCGCAGGCAGAGGAGGGCGGAGTGAAGGAGCAGCAGGAAGAGGCGCAGTCCTCCCCAGATGAGGGGGATGGGGGTAATGGTCAGGGCAGATGGGGTAGACACAGGCGGGTGGCTGTCCACCGTTACCGGCTGGCTCAGCGGGGCACGGGACAGGCTGATAGCCGCCCGCTTCACTGACTAGATGGGCGTGGGAATCGGGTAGTATGGCCACAGACCGCACACCATGGCAACAGCTGACCACCCACACCCCTCACCCATCCACCCACCCAGCACCCTCACCCCCCTCCCAACCCCACCCACCCCATCCGCATGCACACCCCCCCCCCCCCCATTGCCGATCCACCTGCGGCACAACGGGCCGGGCTCACACAGTTGCGGGTGGACGCGTGTCTATTGCAGGCCATGGAGGATGATGACAACCGCCCTGCGATGAGCTCCTGGCTCCACATCGTTGGACTATGTCTGACCCATGGCCACAGTACCACCATCCACCCGGACCATCCCAGCATGCGGCTGTGACACTGCAGCGCACGTCCCGTCCTCTGCCCAGGGGATGTTGATGGCGGCCCAGGGGGAAGGGGGCAGACTCACCTGGGGCTGAGGTAAGACCACCCCTCACACACACACTTGCGCTCAACGTACATGACACCCCCGCACGCTTTGGACAGAGCACAAAGGCAGCTTCTGTAGGTGTAACATTGACTTTAATAACTAAACGTGCCCTATCCCCCTAAAACTCATCTGTGCCCTGCACCTGTGCCAACTTACTCAGTGTCTAATTGTTTGGCCTTACGGGCCCTTTGACTACGTCTACGTGGTTCCCCAGACGGTACAGCAGAACTGGAGGTGGACTCCTGTGATTCCTGCCCTCTGACACTGGATCCCTTTGGCGGCCGTTTCCTGGGGCGTCCTGGCCTAGATGGGCCAGGCTGCAGCCCGGGCGACTGGGATGGCGAGCTGCCAGGCTGTCCTGCCCGTTGCCCACCCGATGCACCTGGGACGGAAGGGGGGGGAGTCCAAGGTGTCGCGGTGTACCGGGTCCTCCCCTACAGGGGGAGCCGGGACGGACCACACCACCTCCTCCTCCCTCGGGTGCCCGATGGCCCCCAGGCCTCTACATGGGTGGGGGATGCGAACGGACTGGCCATCCGACACCCCCCCGACATCTGACGTTGCCAGTCCTGGAGGCCCGTGCTGGTATCGTCAGGGTTCTGCAGGTTTGCAGCCATGGAGCCCAGGGGGTTGGCAAACCCTGTCTGTGACAGTGCGACGTCGGCTCGCACATGGCCACTGGTGCCGATGCCCTCAGCGATGGCCTGCAGAGACTGGGCCATGGCCTGCTGAGACTGGGCCGTGGCCTGCTGAGACTGGGCCATGGCCTGCAGAGACTGGGCTATGGCGTTGAGCGCCTCTGCCATCTGGCGCTGGCACTGGCTCATGGCCTCCTGTGAGAGGGCAGCCATGTCCTGGGCCACAGACGCCGCCTGCACGGGAAAGCCCCAGGCCTCGCAAACCGTTCCCATGTCTGACACCGTCGCACCCATTGCCTCCACCGCGGACGCCACCCGTGCGGTGTCAGCCTGGGTGGCACGCATGACCGGCACTACTCCCAGCGCCTGGACGTGGGTGGACTCCTCCACCTGCGACTGCAGTCGCCGCAAGCCGGCCGTCACCCTCTTCGCTCGTCTCCGGGTCGGTGGTTGCTTCGGATCTATGTGTGGGTGTGGTAACTCCAGGAACCCGGGATCCATCTGGGCGGCAGATGTTCGCTTGGGCTGGGCTGCCCTCCGACCGCCCGACCCCTCTGCTGCTCCTACCTCCACCTGCTGTACCGGGACGGCTGTGTTGTGCGCACCAGTGAGTGTAGCAGACGCCTCATCACTAAAGTGCCCAACCGAGGTGAGTGTTTCTGCGATGGTGGAGGGTGTTGGTGACAGCAGTGGCGTTGTGTCATGCTCTTCGTCCCACTCTGAGTCCATGGCACTTTGGGGTGGGGGTTCGTCTCCACCCATCCACTCTGAGTCACTGTCCGGTATTTCGTCTTCCTGGGTAGTGCTGTCCCGGGTAGGGGTGTCCTGGGCAGTGCTGTCCCGGGTAGTGGTGTCCCGGGTAGTGGTGTCCCGGGTAGTGGTGTCCTGGGTAGTGGTGTCCTGGCTCGGATGTGACGGGGGCCTGTGGCTGCCCCCCTCGCCGCTGGGTGGTCGCTCCCGCACGTGACGTGGGTGTCGTCTCCCTGTTGCTCCAGGTCTCTCCGTCTCCCGTGGTGTGCGAGGGGCATCCTGCGGGCGTCGCATGCTGGAGGGTCCGGGTCTCTCCGTCTCCCGTGGCCTCCGAGGGGCATCCTGCGGGCGTCGCATGCTGGAGGGTCCGGGTCTCTCCGTGTCCCGTGGCCTCCGAGGGGCATCCTGCGGGCGTTGCATGCTGGAGGGTCCGTGTCTCTCCGTCTCCCGTGGTGTGCGAGGGGCATCCTGCGGGCATCGCATGCTGGAGGGTCCGTGCCTCTCCGTCTCCCATGGTGTGCGAGGGGCATCCTGCGGGCGTCGCATGCTGGAGGGTCCGTGTCTCTCCGTCTCCCGTGGTGTGCGAGGGGCATCCTGCGGGCGTCGCATGCTGGAGGGTCCGTGTCTCTCCGTCTCCCGTGGCCTCCGAGGGACATCCTGCGGGCGGTCTGCATCTGCGGGGATGGGTGCCTGGACGTTTGGTCCTGCGATACACAATGAAGCATGCATGGTTAGACATCAGGCAGTGATCAGGTGATATGGGGGAGGGGAATATAGGGGAGGGGGGATATGGGGACGGGCTGTCGGTGGCTCACTTGCTAGTACGCCCCCGACCTCTGCATCAGCAACCTCCCGGTCGTCAGGTCCGCCAGCCAGTTCCAGGGCCCTTTCCTTGTGTTCGGTCAGTGGCCTCTCATCAGCGGGGCCTCCTCCAGTCCTCACATGCTCCCTATTGTTGTGTGCGCGCTTCTCCTGTGGGGGGGGGGGGGTGGCAGGGGTAAAAGGCAACACTGTTAGGCAGGTATATGAATGCACGCCATCGGTTGCGCGTGCATTGCAGAGGTTAAGGTTAGGGCTGGATTCACTTGGGGATATGGGGGATATGGGTGAGGGGGGGATATGGGGGAGGGGGGATATGGGGGAGGGGGGATATGGAGGAAGGGGGGATATGGAGGAAGGGGGGATATGGGGGAGGGGGGATATGGGGGAGGGGGATATGGGGGAGGGGGATATGGGGGAGGGGGGATATGGGGGAAGGAGGGGGATATGGGGAGAGGGGATATGGGGGGAGGGGGGATATGGGGGAGGGGGGATGGGGGATGGGGGAGGCTCACCCTGCCTGCTCTGACGAGGTCGTTCACCTTCTTGTGGCACTGGGTGCCTGTCCGTGGTGTCAGGGCCGCAGCGGTGACGGCCTCTGCCACTTCCTCCACAGACGCCGGCTGTGGCGTGGGGCAACTCTGCGGCCGTGCCCGGGATACAGGGCGTCCCTCCTCTGCTCCACCGCGTCCAGGAGCGCCTCCACATCCCGTGACTCGAACCTCGGGGCTGAGCGGCGGCCAGCCATCCAGTCGGGTGTTCCGGTCGGGTGTTCCGGTCGGGTGGGGGGGAGCAGCGCGGCCTTATGAGTCGTCACGCCGTGCGGCGCGTATGACGCTGCACGGCGTGAACCACTGCGCAAGCGCGGATCCCGTTACGTCGCTGCTAGCCCATTTCGGGCCGGAGACTTCGACCCTTTTTTCCGACGTGACGCAAGTCGGATTTGCACCGTTTTTTGCGCCGATCGGCAGACCTTCCGCCGATAACGGAGAATTTCGCCCCTTACTCCAGACTCAGTCGAGTGGAGAAGGGGGGGGGGGGTGGCTGTGGGGTCCCCCCACTTACCCCCAAACCCTCCTCTCACCTCCAAAATCATCACGAGAGAGGAATATTTAACTGTGCCAAGGTCTCTATTATCGATACAGTAAATGTGACTGGCAGATTTCCAGAGGTTTCAATTGCCATCTTCCTCATAGATTCACAACAGGATTGATTCAAACCTTGTGCCGAAGCTTTACTTGTCAGTTTACCACCCTTCACCTTGTTCATGTTGTAATCCTTTATTCAAGCACTGAAGCACTGATCTTTCGGGGCATATCTATTGGCAAACGTTCATGTGAATTGACCCATTTTAACAATGGAGTTTTCATATTGTTTGTAACAACTTTTGAATGTTTGGCTCCAATGTTTTATTTGCACAAGTTGACTCTGACAGGAGTTAATTCTATCATCCAATGTCACAGACACCAGTTTCAAAATGTGTATTGACAATGCCCATCCTTCCCCGCCACCTGTTTGACACTAAGCACTGTTTAATACATCTGCGCAGAGCATCGGCCTTTAATATCGGAGAAACAAACAGCCCTAGAACTTTCCAGAATCCCTGTGATCCTCCAAGTCTGCTCCCTTTCCCTTACTTCCTTCCCCCCACCATTGAGGGCTTTGTGTTCAGAGCTACCTGGGCCCGAAGATCTGGGATTCACTCTCTAAGCCTCTTCCCTCCCCCTCCCCTCACTTGCTCCCCTTAAGACATTCTTTAAATTCTAACTCTTTGACCAGACTTCTGGCAGCCTGTCCTAATGTCTGATTCTTCAGATTGGTGTCAATGTTTTTTGTCTGTCACACTCCTGTGAAATGGATCGTGATGATTTGCTATGTTAAAAGTGCTACATAAATGCAGAATGTTGTTGGTTTCCAAGCTTTAACTGATGATTATTTTCAAGTTACTAGTACCTCCATTCAACTGACAGAGTAACATCCACCAATGCATCGAGCATTCACTCCACTGGTATTCACAGCAATAATTTCCAGGCTTCCGGAGAATGAACAGGGGCTCCAACTGCTGCTCTTGAACAATTAGAAAGTGGGAAATTCTCTGATAAAAATGGTTCAAGTTTACAATGACCCCAGATGCCCTCATTGTTTTTTTTTTCCATAGGATGGTCAGGGATTGTTTGCAATGGACATTTGGCAGGTTCCACCTCTGCTTCATCCTATTAATGAATACATTTAGGCATTGAGTTTCCACCACTTTAGTACTTTATTGCAAAAACACAAGACACAGTACTTACAAACAGACAGTCCATTGGATGAGCATCAGACACCCTGAGCTTAACATCGGATATCTTTCTTTCAAGCTTCTCACAGCTCACTGAGACACACCAATGTTTACACACTAACCTGACAAGCTACCGTCTCCACGATTGTTTGTGTGTGAAACTACAGGAAAGAGTATGAATGAAAGACACTTTGATGGGTTAAAAAGAAAAAGACACAATTCACATTTATATAATGCCTTTCACAGCCTTCGGGCACCACAAATCACTTTACAGCTTTTGAAGTATAGTCACTGTTGCAATATTGGAAACACGACACCCAATTAATGTTCAACAAGTTTCCAAAACCAACAACATGATAGACACTGGTTAACCTGTTTTATTAATGATGTTGGTTGAGAATTTAACGATGGCTGGGAAAATGCCTCCTGCTCTTCTCCAGGATTGCTCCTCCTGCTCTTCTCCAGGATTGTTCCTCCTGCTCTTCTCCAGATTGTTCCTCCTGCTCTTCTCCAGGATTGTTCCTCCTGCTCTCGCCAGGATTGTTCCTCCTGCTCTTCTCCAGGATTGTTCCGCCTGCTCTTCTCCAGGATTGTTCCTCCTGCTCTTCTCCAGGATTGTTCCTCCTGCTCTTCTCCAGATTGTTCCTCCTGCTCTTCTCCAGGATTGTTCCTCCTGCTCTTCTCCAGGATTGTTCCTCCTGCTCTTCTCCAGGATTGTTCCTCCTGCTCTTCTCCAGATTGTTCCTCCTGCTCTTCTCCAGGATTGTTCCTCCTGCTCTTCTCCAGATTGTTCCTCCTGCTCTTCTCCAGGATTGTTCCTCCTGCTCTCGCCAGGATTGTTCCTCCTGCTCTTCTCCAGGATTGTTCCTCCTGCTCTTCTCCAGATTGTTCCTCCTGCTCTTCTCCAGGATTGTTCCTCCTGCTCTTCTCCAGGATTGTTCCTCCTGCTCTTCTCCAGGATTGTTCCTCCTGCTCTTCTCCAGATTGTTTCTCCTGCTCTTCTCCAGGATTGTTCCTCCTGCTCTTCTCCAGGATTGTTCCTCCTGCTCTTCTCCAGGATTGTTCCTCCTGCTCTTCTCCAGATTGTTTCTACTGCTCTTCTCCAGATTGTTCCTCCTGCTCTTCTCCAGGATTGTTCCTCCTGCTCTTCTCCAGGATTGTTCCTCCTGCTCTTCTCCAGATTGTTTCTCCTGCTCTTCTCCAGATTGTTCCTCCTGCTCTTCTCCAGGATTGTTCCTCCTGCTCTTCTCCAGGATTGTTTCTCCTGCTCTTCTCCAGGATTGTTCCTCCTGCTCTTCTCCAGGATTGTTCCTCCTGCTCTTCTCCAGGATTGTTCCTCCTGCTCTTCTCCAGGATTGTTCCTCCTGCTCTTCTCCCGGATTGTTCCTCCTGCTCTTCGCCAGGATAGTTCATGGTTTACTTACATGTTACAGACACCAGCTCCAAAAGTGCAATACTCGCTCTGTACTAGCAACATTGGAGCACGAGTAGACCATTCAGTCCATCGAGGCTGTTCTGCTATTTTATACGATTCATCCACTTCAATGTCTTTCTCCCCCACTATTCCCATATTCGTTGTTGTCATTGGTACTGAGAAATGTATCAATCTCTGCTTTCCGCATTCTCAAAGACGGAGCTTCCACAGCCCTCTGGGATAGAAAATTCCAAAGATTCGCAACCTTCTGTCTAAAGACATTTTTCCTCAACTTGGTCCTTACCCCTTATTTTGAAATTGTGTCTCCTGGTTCTAGACACCCCAAACAGGGGAAACAACTTATTCCTTTAAGTATTTTGTACATTTCAATGAGATCACCTCTCATTCTTCGAAATTGTAAAGGATACAGGCCCAGTTTCCCCAATCTCTCTTCATAGGACAGTCCTGCCATGCAGGGAACAAGGCTGGTGAGCCTTTGTTACGCCCCCCTCTATGGCATTAACATCCTTCCTAAAGTAAGAGGACCAAAACTGCACACAACACTCCAAGTACCACCTAATCAAGATTCTATACAATACTGACCCTCTAGCCATCCAGCATTCAGTCAGCACTAACCATTCAAGAGTGTAGTGCTCCCTCTGTACTGACCCATTGAAGCTGCAGCAGTACCGACTTTCCAATAGTGCAGAACTCTTTCAGTACTGACCCTCCAATAATGCAGTACTCTCTCAGTTCAGTGCAACTTTCTCTCGTACTGCGGCAACACAGTGTTGACTCAGTGCTGACCTCCGATCATACAGCACTTTCTCAATACTACCCCTCTGATAACGCAGCATTGCCTTGGTACTGCCCCTCCTACAGTGTAGTGTTTCTGAAGAGCTTACTCTCCGACAATACAGCACTCCCTAATGAATGACTCTCCATTAATCCAATTCACCCTCCATATTCCCCTCTGACAATGTGGTGCTCCTTCAGTATTACACTCTAGGATTGGAGTCCCTTCTTCCAGATCGTTAATTCAGATTGTGAATAGTTGTGGTCCCAATACTGACTGCTGTGGAACACCACTCGTCACCAGCTGCCATCCTGAAAAGGACCCCTTTATCATCATTCTCTGCCTTCTACCAGTCAGCCAGTCCTCTATCCATGCCAGTATCTTGCCCCTATTGGGAAAACTAAAGCCATTGCTTTCGATCCCCACTCTAAATTCCAATTCGTAACGACTCTAACCCTTTCTGTGGCCTGAAAGAGGGAGAGATCTGAGATTAAACCAGTGCTCACATCCTTGGTGTCTCACTTGATCCAGAGTTGAGCTTCCAAACTCATATTCCTGCCATGACTAAGATGACTTATTTCCATCTCCATTACATTGGCTGACCACCCCATCTCAGTCTTATCTCCTCCTGAAGCCCTTCATTATGCCTCCATTGTCCATAGACTGGACTATTCCAACGCACTCCTGGCTGATCTCTCACATTCTACCCTCCAAAAACCTGAGCTTATCCAAAGCTCTGCTACCCATGTCTTAACTCACAGCAAGTTCCATTCTCTCTCCAATTGCCCCCTTCTTCACTGATCTACACTGGCTCTGTTCCGAGCACTGGGAAACACCCGGCTAAACACGCTCGTCACAAGACTCCGTTCCAATTTGATTAGATCACGTCTATCATTTCTTCACTATTGGTGGGTGTTCTTTTTGCTGCTCAGACCCTAAGCTCTGGAATTCCCTTCCAATCCCTCGCATCTCTTTTACTTATTTCCTCCTGAAGGCATGCATTAAAAACCTCTCTGGCCAAGCTTCTGGTCATATGATCTAATGTGTCCTCATGTGGCTCATTGTTTTTTTAATGCCTCTGTGAAGTGCCTTCTAATGTTTCATTATGCTGAAGACACAATATAAATAGGTAATAGGTTGTTGTTGTAGGTATTGTTGTGTTGCACACTGTTGTGGCAGCTAACCAGTACAAAGGAGGTAAATCACGCACAAAATCAGAAAGCATTTGCACAATTTGCTTTATACCTCAACACAGAAAGTTTGAAGTCGGCAAGCGGGTGAGTATACACATTGAGATCACATGACCAATGATGGTATCTGTTACTCATTTTAATTTAGTATTTAAAAACTTAATTAGCCATCCCTGAATTCCCATTTAGTCACAAGAGGCTAGTGGCTAAGGACTAGCCTCTTGTACATTAGGGAATTTGGATTGACTTGGAGAATATACACTGATATACCAGGTGCAACCACAGAGAGAATTAGATTAAAATAGTTGGCATGCTCTGTTGGAATCTAACCCAATTCCTGTACAATTATGGACTGGTTTAGCACAGTGGGCTAAACAGCTGGCTTGTAGTGCAGAACAAGGCAGCAGCGCGGGTTCAATTCCCGTACCGGCCTGCCCGAACAGGTGCCGGAATGTGGCGACTCGGGGCTTTTCACAGTAACTTCATTGAGTCCTACTTGTGACAATAAGTGATTATAATAATTATCTTTTTACCTGTCAAACGCTGTTGAACATAGCATGCTCCAAGGCGCTAATTTGCCAGTTTAACGGGCTTTCTCATGAGTGGCGCTTTGCAATGTTCAGTCACGATATTTACTAATCCTGCTTTAATGAAAATGTTTATCTTGTCAGGTTGAACTGTAAACGATGTGTTATTATTGGCAACGGGAACACCCTGAGGAACAGTTCCATCGGGCAAACAATCAATGAATACGATGTTGTTATTCGGTGAGTGATGTGCAGCTGCTGATTGAACGATATAATTTTGGTGTCAACCGAGTCTCAGACATTGTACTCTTACTGCTAGATCATCATTCAGTGAAATAGTGAAGGAGGAACTCCCACAATGCAGCACTCCCTCAGTTCTGCACTGTCATACTAACCTTAATTTTTATGCCCAGTCTGGAGTGGGACTTGATCCTACAACGTTCTGACTCAGTGGCAAAGTTGTTACCAGCTGGGCCACAGTTGATAAAACAAGCTGAATAAATTGGGCTCCAAATTGGTTGTCACTGAAATTGCAACTAAAATATATATGAGTCTCTCCAGAGTAACTTTATCATTTGCTGATAATTGTTTTTGTTTAACACCAGTATGCCTTTAACAAAAACTATCATAATTTGATTAGAAATAATGAAAAGAATAGCTTTTGTCTTGTGCCATGATATATACGTTCCATTGTCGACCTGACTTTCTCTTTCTGTCTGGCTATCTCCTTCCATTTCCATAGTTCAATGGAACATCTTTGATTTTGGGAACCCTGAAATTTGGCTTTGACTGCCACTCCCTCAATGATTGGGACTGTGACATTGATTAATTGGTTTTTATCAATGATTCTGACTCACCATGCTCTACTAATGGTTTCTGTGATGTTGACAAATATTCAGTTTCTTTTTAATTTTCATTTTATTTTGGAATTTCAGTTTGGAGTTTATGAGGAATTTGAGCTATAGGAGGTTTATCATGTTCTCCCTTTGTGAGATTTCCCTTTCAAGCAAATGATCTACATAAAATAGAGTATCTCTCTAATCTTCACCAGTTACGTGAATGTCCAACAATCCAATTATACCTCTCTTTATCACATTGGTGGCTTGTAATTATGACAGCACGGTGGCATGTGGTTAGGACTGCTGCCTCACAGCGCCGGGGACCATGGTTCGATTCCAGTCTTTGGTGACTGTGTGGAGATTGTCATGGTATGGTGACAGGCACTTAATGAGATACAGACAGGCAGCTAATGAGCACAGGGAACAGGACATAACCATTCAGCAGGCAGAACACTTGGGAGGTGGTTTCCCACTTTAAAAGGCACGAGGCACTCACACTCCGCCTCTTTCCACTTGAGGTATCTACAGAGTGAGTCCAGTGTACATAATCACGTAATGCATACAGCACGTGGAGAAGAGCTAGTCTGGTTCAGTCTAGATAGAGAAATCACAGCTAGGTTAGCAGAGTGTCGGACTCACATAGAACTGTGCTAACTGTGTGACAGGTTCACTAAATCAAGTTGAACTAAACTCAAGGTCTGGAGTCTACTTGAGTAATAGCTGCATCCAGTTGCAGCCCGTGTTATCTCAACGTGCTTAACACAACAGAGTTTGTCCATTTTCCTTGTGTCTGTGTGGGTTTCTTCCAGGTGCTGCAGCTTCCTCCCACAGTCCAACTATGTGCAGGTTAGGTGGATTGGCCATGATCAATGTGCAGTGTTACAGGGATGTGTGGGGAAGAGTGGGCTTAGGTAGAGTGTTTTTTTGGAAGGTCGGTCCAGACTCGATGGGCCAAATGGTTCTTCTGCACTGTCGGGATTCTATGACCTTTTAAAAAAAAAAAATTTAGAGTATCCACTTATTTTTTTCTAATTAAGGGGCAATTTAGCATGGCCAATCCACTTACCCCACACATCTTTTGGGTTGTGGGGGTGAGATCCACGTAGACACGGGCTGAATTTCCAAACTCACATGGATAGTACCCGATGCCGGGATCAAGCTAGGGTCCTCGGTGCCGTAAGGCAGCAGTGCCAACTACTGCGCCACCATGCCACCCTGATTCTATGACCTTCTGACGAGCATTAGACTCTATGTCTCATGCCTCTTGTATCCTGACTCATTGTCACTTAGTTTTGCTTCTCTTAATTTACTATTTTTTTGAAAATATTTTTATTGAGTTTTTTACATTTTATATTCCAAATTCACGGGGCTGAGCAAAACCAACTCATGTATCAACAAAAGAAGAAGTTCCAACTGATGACTGTAACAATAGCCCTCTCGAAATGAAAATACTTCTCTTGCAACCTTTACATTACCAGACTTGCCCAAAACACATATTTACAATTGTTTATCTACAGTGTAGTTCAGGTATTAATTTGCCAGCAAACCAGTCTCTTGCAGTTTTCCTCCCTTCTGCCTGTCCCCCATGTTCTTCCTGGGTGATTTTGGTCCCCCCGTCCCCCTCCTGAGCCCTACCCCTGCTTTCTCTCTCTTCCTTGTTCCGTGACTTGCTCTATGTCCCCTCCCCCCCCCCCCCCCCCCCACGACCCCAAGTTTACTTTTTTGGTTGCTAGCTATGAACAGGTCTTGAAACAAGATGGTGAATGGCTTTCACGTCTTTTGAACGCCTTCTTCCGTCCCACAGATGGTGAACTTTATTTTCTCCAGCCTGAGAAATTCCGCCAGGTCGGACAACCAGTCTGCAGCCTTGGGTGGTGCTACTAATCGCCTACTGAGCAGAAATCTCTGGCGGGCGATCAGGGAGGCAAAGGCTAGGGCGTCAGCCTCTCTCCCAGTGAAGAGCTCTCGAAGACTGCTACTAGTGGGCAGGGCTCCACCCTCACTCCCACAACCTTGACAAGGCCTCAAAGAAGGATGTCCAGTACCCAACAAGTCTGAGGCACGACCAGAGAAATGAGAGTGCGGTTGGCCGGGCCTCCCTGGCATTCGCATTTGTCCTCCATCTCCGGGAAGAACCCGCTCATTCGTGTTCTCATTAGGTGTGCCCTGTGCACCATCTTTAGTTGCGTGAGGCTCAGCATTGCGCATGTGAAGGTGAAGTTTGCCCTGTGTAGTGCTTCGATCCAAAGTCCTCTCCCTAACACCCTGCCTAGTTCTTCCTCCCACTCCTTCTTTGTGTCATCCATACATGTACGAAAGTTCCCCTCCCCGAGGTCGTCCACACTCAATAGTGTTTCTAGTAGTGACTGTCCCGGTATCTGAGGTACATCGTCATTTCCTTGCAGAGGAAGATTTTGACCTGTATGCACCTCAGGTTGTTCCATCTCGGGAGCGGAAACTTCTCCATGAGATCCCCCAGGGTCGATACTCTACCATCCGTGTATATGTCCATAACCGTCAGTGCCCCCTCGTCCTGTCTCCACTTCTTGAGTGAACCAGATGGGGGCCATGGTGGACATTTCTGTTAGTTGAAGTGCTGCCTCATTTGATTCCACGTTCGGAGCGTGGCTACTACCACTGGGCTTTTTGAGTATCTGGCCGGGGGATGGGAATGGGATTTTGGCTCGCACTCAAAGGGATGTCGCTGCACAGGAACATTCCTCCGTCCTCACCCACACTGCTCCCGGTTCCTAGATCCATTCCGGTACTCTTTCTGTGGTGGCTGCCCAGTGGTAGAGTTGGAGGTTCAGGAGAACTAGGCCTCCCACCTGTTTCCTCCTTTGCAGGACCTTCTTTCTAATCCTCCAGTTCTTCCCTCCCAAACAAACGCCACGATTAACTTATCATTTGAAAAAGGTGGTGTAGATCGGGGGGATCTGAACAGGAAGAGGCACCTGGGCAGCATGTTCATTTTTATTGTCTGCACTCTCCCTGAGTGTGTGTGAGCCCCACCTCTGCAGGTCCTTTTTAACTTTTTCCACCAGACTCGTCAGGTTCCACTTGTGGATCCATGACCAGTCATGGGCTACTTGGATCCCCAGGTTGTGGAATTTGGCCTGGGCCAGTTTGGACGGCAGTCCCCCCAGTTCTGCACCTCCCCCCTGCGGGTTCACAGGGACACTTTTGCTCTTACTCAGGTTAAGTGTGTAACCTGAGAAGGCTCCAAACTCCTTCAGGAGTTTCATTATTCCTTCCATGCTGGCCAGGGGGTTCGAGATGTAGAGGAGCAGGTCATCTGCATAGAGTGAAACTCTATGCTCTCTGACACCCTTTTGGATACATCTCCACCCCTTCGCTGCTTTGAGTGCGATCGCCATTGGCTCAATTGCCAGAGCAAACAGTGGCAAGAACAGTGAGCATCCCTGCCTCGTGTCTCTGTGCAGCTGGAAGTACCCGGCGTTGGTGCTGTTTGTCCGTATGCTCGCCATCGGAACGCTGTACAGTAGTTCCACCCAGGAGATGAACCCTGACCCAAACCGCTTCAGTGCCTCTATGAGGTGCTTCCACTCGATTCTGTCGAAGGCCTTTTCTACGTCCAGGGAGATGATCACTTCTGGTGTTCTCTCCCCAGACGGGATCATGATCATGTTCAGCTGGCGCCTGATCTCTTATTTGACTATTGACGTCAAGCTTAAGCAAACCGAATATTGTCCGAGGAACACATTTAAACATTAACAGGACACCTGTACACTGTGAGGTTATTTGATAAGAGAACAAACAATTTGTTTAGCTTAATGGGAGAGAAGTCCACTGCAATCAGCACGTATCTCTTACTGCCATTTCCATGAATGTGACCTCATCGTAGGTTCCCTTTCCTGTCAGCTTATTGACTGTGCTCAAAATCTTCCCCTGTATCTCAGTATTCTTTATGTCTCCTATGTAAGTATCTCTGAGTCTGATTTCTAAGTTCACATAAACAAATGCTGAATACTCTACTTCCTGGCACAAATGGCCTTCTGTTTAAGTGGGAGTGGGAATTGTCCAGATGGGCACTGGCTGATCGGTACAAAGCAACACCATATCAATCTCACTGTGTGACTGAAAGAGCTGAGCAGCAAGAGAAGACAATCTGAATGTAAATGTGTCAGGTTCCTGAATCACAGAAAACAAGGACTTTTAATGAAGAGTATTTTGTTCACTAGCTTTGCAGGTGGCTGCACAACTTCCTTGTTTTACTACTCTCCACTCACATTCCTTTCCTCCCTTCCAATCCCTTTTCCTCCTGTGTCTGCCCTGAAGGAAACTCTCCCAAAAATCACTCATGATGGTTCTTTCAAATTTTCAACTTTTTGGCCCTCCATTCGCCATTACATTATGCAGATACCATTTTCTCAATCACATTCTCGTCTCCACTCTTACTCTCTCCCGCGCTGGTTATTCCCTTGGTGTTGTGCTTATCCCCATCCCTTAATCCCAATGGTTTTGACATAAACATTGATAGCAGGCAGTTTAGCCCTTCACTACCTTCTCTGGCTGGAGGTTCTGCCAGGTCTTGCTGCCTTGAGGCGGCAAAGGAGTAGTTGTATTGTTTCTGGACGAGTAATCCAGAGCCAGGCTCTGGAGATCCGGGTTCGAATCCTGCCAGGGCAGATGGTGAAATTTAAATTCAATAACAAAACGTGGAATGAAAAGTCTAAAGATGATGATGAAGCCCTTGTTGTAAACACACCCATCGGTTCATTAATGCCCTTTAGGGAAGGAAATCTGCCGTCCTTACATGGTCTGCCCTACATGTGACTCCAGATCCACAACCAGTGTGGTTGACTCTTAAATGACCTCTGGAATGGCAATAAATGCTTTGCCCAGCCATCGACGCCCATATCTGTTGCCGATTCTTTTTCTACTTGGTCTTTTCTGTGGCTCTGTTCCAATTTGGGCAATCAGTGAATTTGCCTTTCTTTCTATGCTGTCTATGTCCGAATGCTTCGAGTCGCCAGGTATCGAATGATCCCACCACAAGTTTCAACCGGCTATCGATCAAAAAGCCAAACACCAGTTAGTTAGTTCAAGGTCAAGGGTACTTTATTTACACACAATTAGTCATGCAACATAAACACTACTAGTTAACTCCACCTATCAGCTAAGACAACCTGGAGTTAACTTTGGGCACCCGGCTTAGTTGAGAAAACAGTGGCCGCTGTTCAATTCTGGATCTCTCGGGCTTGAAGGAGTAACTGCTGCTCAGCTGGGCTCATCCGCCTGGTGGCGGGCGTTGAACTTGGACTCGCTTCTGGTGTTGCTGCACTTGGCGATGACCGTGACCGGGGTACCAAGGCCAAAAGGGAGCGAACATATGGCGAACTCTTCTTCTTATACTCAGGGGTTTTTTGCGCTCTTTTGGGCGGTCCCTCGATTTGGGCCTTACTAATTGGGTGAACCCTGATCACACCGTTTGATTCCTTAACCAATAAGTGGGCGGGGATCTGGATGGCTGGGCATGTCCCAAGTGGTCACTGACCCCGTTGTTTGCGTTTCCCTTGAACAGGAGTGGCACCAAAATGTCTGGGACTGTCCCGGTTGCTGGAGTACCAGTTCTTTGTTTTGGGGAAGATGGGCCATCAAAATGCTGATCAGCCTGATTAACATGCTGATGGGACGGAGTTTCGATACCGTCTGGACTTTTGATGACAAATATGCATTTCAGGCTCTGAGCCTGCCTGATTCTTGGCTTGTCCATTTTACCCGCCAGTCTTTGCAAATTCCTCTGCACCTCGTTGGAAGTGGCCATCCCAGATGGCTACACCCCGTCCTCTTGATCCTCAACGCGAAGCGTGAAGAATCACAATACTGGATATTCTTTGTTCTCTTGGAATGCCAGGTACCAAGGACAGGTTCTACTCTACTCTGTCCTATGGGTCCAAACACATTTACCTAATTTCCCTAAACAACTCATGTCTAAAAATTCCTAGGGTGCCATTTAACATTCCGAAAAGGGGAATCTCTAACTGTCTCTAACTAGACTGCACTCATGCTGCTATTTAACAATCAAAGTACTTATCTTACAATACAGAAATTATCCAATAGCAGCATCACATTTCTTCCTATCACTGACATGCATACACAGAAAATAAACTTTATTAACAAAACAACAACCGCGGAATTTATTGAAGAGAGAGGTTCAGAAAGAGTGTAGTGTTTTCTGGAGTCCGAGGAAGGGGGCTCTAAATGTGTATACTGGAGGGCGGGAGGCTCTCCGTCTCCATTTCCGCAATCTAATTGTCTGAATGACACGGTACAATATGGTTATCACTAGTAAGGCTTCCACTGTGTAGGACAGTGAATACCACTTGACGAGGTTCTCACACCACGTGGGGGTATCGGTGGCTGGGTGTGTGTGCGGTGTAGTGTCTGGGCTGAGGGTGTTGTGTTGGGTGGTCGTGTTCAGGGTCTGTGTGGTGAGGGGGGTAGAGGTAGGTAACGCGTGCAACTGGGCTGTTCCAGCGACGATCATGATGCCGATCATCGGGGTCGTCTTCATCTTATTCGGCTTTCCTTCGCCGTCGAGTATCTTCCTATCTTCCTGGGGGACCAAGCATAGTATCTGTTATAATCGTGTTGTTTAACATCTCGTATGTCTGACTGTGTCTCCATAACGTCAATTTTCCCATTATAATCGTCACCATATGTGACTCCCTCATTTTTTTTTTAAACAACCATTTGTGGAGACAAGACATCCCAAAAAATTATGTGTCACAGCGCGAGCACGCTCGCAGCCTGTGGTCGATGAGCTGAGTGGGCGGACAATTTCTCCGTCCTCTGCAAACTTGTTTTTCCAACCAAGTGTTTCTTACATGTAAATAGTATGTGGGAGAATAGCAACCAAAGAGTTGCCGGGAAGGGCAAAAGTAGTGGCAAAGAGCATTCTTTAAACCACAGGACTAGAAAAGAACAGAAAAAGAGTTTTGAAAAGAAGCATCCGAATGGGGTGATGCATATGATCCGTGGCAGGGCAAGAATGGGTGGGATTCCCGGGTAGGGCGGTGATCAGTGCCATTGCTCCACTACCCAATCTTGGCTGACCAGATGTATTGGGGGTCCCCAGGCAGGGTGGGGATCAGTGCCGTTACTCCACTCCCTGAGTGACCTTCGAAGAGCGGTAAGAATTTGTAATTATATGGGCTTCAGACAAACCTGTTTCACTAGCTGCCATGTAGCGTCAGACGAGTAATTATGGCTGCATCAAGAATTTTGGTGTGAGGCCAAAAGAATAAACTGTTTCAAGAAATTCAGTGCGATCGACACAAATAGTCGCACGAAGAACAAACATTCAGCATTTACAAATAACAAATTAAAGAAAGAAAAAGCGGGCAGGCTCCATCAGGGTACAGGACACCGTAAATCTCCATCGGTCCCTGACTCTCATCATCTGGACACCTCAAGATTCCATTTCGAAAAGATTTGCAAAGGGGTTACCATGGTGGGAGTTGTCACCATCTCCCGGGTGCCCAACTCTTTCCTGGATTTTGCGTGCTAACGTGGCGTGTGCCGATGTGGGGTCCATTTCGTAATTTCTCGACAAACGACAGGAATTGTCGCAATGCCAGTGCTTCATGGTCCGTAGGGAGGTTGCAAGGGGGGTGTCCCTATCGTTGGGTGGCGGGTCAGGTTCCGGTGTGGGCAAATAAATCGTTTCAAAGAGGCTGAGCGTATCGTGGTTGGGGTGTTTGGGCCTGTAGTGACTGGGGCCTGTTTTGTGGGATCTCTGTTCGGGTCTCTCAGGGGCTTCAGTAGTGCTGTCGCTGTTGCTGTCGCTAGCAGCCAAATCAAGCGTCAGGGTGAAATTTGATTCTGGGGGCATGGTCAAGGTCGTGTCCGTGGGCGTGCTGCTGTTGCTGGGGGGGGGGGGGAACTCGGGTTGTCAGTGGGCGGGTCCTCATTGTCTGCCATCGCCAATGAGAGGTGGTGCGAGTGGCTGCACTGCGTTCCATAGACCTTAAACTGGTTTACATGGAACCATCCTGATTTACCGTTTGGAAACGTGATTTTATAAACCGAGGGACTTATTTTGAGATTGAATTGGGTCCTGCAAATCTCGGGGAGAGGAATGAGCTAGGGTTGCATAAGGTGATAATTACTTGCTTTCCGACTGTATACTCAGTCGGGTGTACTGTTTTATCAAAGCAGGCCTTACTCTGCTTTTGTTTAGCGCCTAGTCAAACAGCTGCAGCGAGCTGTGCTGCTTTAATATTCTCTACCATGTGCTGGACTGCTTTTCATAGAATTTACAGTGCAGAAGGTGGCCATTCGGCCCATCGAGTCTGCACCGTTATGGGTCAGGGCG
Organism: Scyliorhinus torazame; assembly: GCF_047496885.1. NCBI lineage: Eukaryota > Metazoa > Chordata > Chondrichthyes > Carcharhiniformes > Scyliorhinidae > Scyliorhinus > Scyliorhinus torazame. The sequence continues at coordinate 51,111,351 of NC_092727.1, forward strand.
GTGACTGCAGGGCTGGCCAAATCAAGTCCGCATAAGTATTCGGTACCCTTCATTGATCGTCCGGTCATGAGGTTATGGGGGGGTATATCCTGTTGAGCTCGACACTGTGTTCCTAATAAACATCAGTGTGAATGGGAGCACTGTGTCCCATGTTGTATTGTGCTGCTGCACCATTTTCCTAAGGGTGGCCTTTAGTGTCCGATTCATGCGCTCCAGAATGCCTCTGGACTGCGGGTGAGAGGCAATGTGGAACTTTTGTTTAATTCCAAATATCGTCATTACATTTTTCATAACCCTTCCCATAAAGTGGGAACCTTGGTCCGACTCAATACTACGGGGGAATCCCCATCTTATAAAAATCTGTTCTGTTAAGATCTTTGCGGTGGCCTTGGCTGTGTTTGTTCTCGAGTGGAACACTTCGACCCATTTCCTAAATGTGTCTATCACCACTAACACATACTTGTATCCATTTCTGATGGGGGGGAAGGGGACCAATATAATCTAATTGAAGGTTTGTCCACGGGCCATTTACAGGGAGGTTGTGTCATAGCTGGGCTTTTCTCGCATACCTATCGGGGTTGTTTTGAGTGCAAATTAAACAGTTTTCGATGTAATGGGACACGTTGGTTTTCAAATCGGGCCACCAGCAAAGGGGTCTGAGGTGGGCAAGGGTGGATTCAATCCCTTGGTGTCCATGTCCGTCATGGAACTTACAAACTATCTCATTCCTGTCCTGGGTGGGGACTACATAAATTCCATCTTTTAAAACAATTCCCTCATGGACCGTCAAAGAATTTCTAAATTTTTCTTAGGGAGCTGGTAAATTCCCTTTTAAAATGTCTTTTAACGCTTCGTCTTCTTTCTGTGCCTGGGCTAGGTCTTGGATGTTGGTCTGTGAGACCTGAACTGCGTATACCGAGGCACTCTCGGGGGGTTGCCAAAAGTGGCCATGTCGTGAGCCTGCCTTCGCTAGGGTGTCAGCTTTCACATTACTGGGCGGGGAGGAACGATGGTGGCTTCTTACTTTGACGATGCCGTATTTTCTGCCTTTAGCTGTCTGAAGGATATGTTTGAGCAGTGGGGCTGAGGGTAGAGGTTTTCCGTCTGTGGAAATAAATCCTCTCGATTCCCACAGGGGTCGGGAATGAATCGGGGTGCTGGACAATGTAAGCAATGGCCGCTAACTCGGCTGCCTACGACCCTAACTGTCAAGGCAATTTTAAAGCTATCTCTTCTAAAGCGCGTCGCTGTGCGTCCTCTACATAAATGCCACAGCCTGCTATCCTTTTTCCCTCAAGGACTGTGGAGGAGCCACCAACATAAATTCTCAGTGCTTTGTCTGTGGGCTGGGGCCCGATACCTGTCTTTCTTGGTACCGACTTGGGAACCAAGGGTCCCGTGGTGTGCTTTGGGGCTATGATCTCGCACTCATGTGTGGTCCCTGCAGAATGCAAATTATTGGCCAGAAACGTGTGCGTTTCTGTCCGTTTTACAGTGATGTCGCGCCCCTATAGGAGTCGGGTCCATCGCGCTGCTCAAATTTGGCTTACTGTGCCGTCTTTTAGTCTGCCGTCCAATAAAAGCTGTGTTGGGGTGTGCTCGGTCAAAATGGTTACTGGGTTGAGTCCGGTTATGTACGAGAAGTACTGGACCGCCCAGAAAACTGCTGATAGGTGCCTCTCGCAGGCTGAAAACCCTTGTTCCACTGGATCTAGGACTCGTGAGGCATAGGCTATGGGTCCTAGACGATTGTGCCTTTCCTGCAGGAGTACGGCCGAAAGGGTTCGGTCGGTGGTCGCCACCTCTATCGCGTATGGGGAGTAGGGATCTGGGGCTTGCAAAGTGGGGGCTGTGCTCAGGGTGCATTTCAATGCATCCACAGCATCCATGTGCTGTGGAAGCCATTTCCATGGTGCCTGTTTCTTCAGTAGCTCGGAAAGTGGGGCTACTTTTGTGGCGAATCCGTCGATATGGTTCCGACAATATCCAACCAGTCCTAAAAATGACCGGAGTGCTGTAACGTTTTGGGGCAAGGGCAAATTTACAATAACTTCCCATGCTTGATGACCATGCCTAGATATGTGACTTTTTCCTGAAAGATTTGGACTTTCTTGGGGTTAATTTTGCATCCAATTATTGTGAGCAGTTCGAATAATTCAGAAAGAAGCGAGATGTGCTCTTCCTTGGTGTCAGTCTGTAGGAGCAACTCGTCCACATACTGAACAAGGCATTCAGGGCGGGAAAATTTAGATAACCCGTTTGCCAATTGTCTGTGAAAAATGGAGGGGGAGTTGTGGAAGCCTTGTGGAAGGCACGTCCATGTGTACTGCTGTCCCTGGAAGGTAAACGCAAATTTATACTGGCATGCTTTGTCCAGTGGTATGGACGAAAAGCCATTACTGATGTCTAATACGGAAAAACATTTCGACTGGAGTCCCTGTCTCAACATGGTCTCGGGACTCGTGGCAATGGTGGGGGCTGCTGGGGAGTCACTTTGTTCAATTCTCTGTAGTCGATGGTCAGTCGCCATGATCTATCAGGTTTTCTTACTGGCCAAATCGGGGCATTATTTGTCGATGTAACGGGTCGAATCATGCCTTGATTCAATAAACTTTGAATTAGCTTGGCTATCTCTCCCTCGGCTTGCTGGGGGAAGCCGTACTGCTTCTGAGGCTTGGGATCAGGACCTGTAATGTTTACAACACCTGGGATTTTACCGCAGTCGTGCTTGTGCTGGGCAAATGCTGTCTTGTGTCTTTTCAAGACCTCTCTAACCGCTTTGTCTGTGGTAATGGTTTGTGGATCAAACCAGTACTCTCCTACTGAGCTGATTCTATGGGCATAATCTCCTACTGTGAGTGTGGCGGGGGCTCGCGCTGCGCTAGCCATTTTCCAGATCTATCGGGTGACTGGGTCGAATGAAAGTTTGTGTGCGCTCATCAAATCGATGCCTAGGATGTGTTCTGCTGCCTGGGGCAAGTCTGCTAAAACAACCAAATGTTTTGTCCTAATATTACCGAGCTGTACGTCCACAGGGGCTGTGATGTGTCCCTGCTGGAGGTGACCTGTAAAGCCACTAAGGGTAATGGTATCCGTAGTGGGCCATATCTCTTTCTGGAACATGATGGAGGAGTTTAACATGGTTCAGGACCCTCCTGTGTCCCAAAGGAACTCTACAAGGTGTCCCCGGACTGTGCCTGCAATTACCGGTCTTACGGACTTATCCCAAAGGGTATCGCAGACCCAAGTTGGGGACCCGAACACCGTCAATCAGTGCCACTCGTGGCCGAATTATCTGGTTGGGCGGTAAAGCTGTGAATGGGTCTGGTATTGTTTCTGGGGGGGCGGGGGGGGGAGGGGGCGTTTGGGTGCTGATTCCTTTGCTGCTTCGGGGGGGCATTGCATTCTCGCGCGTAATGGCCTTCGTGTCCGCAACTATAACATTCCTGTGTCTTGGGGTGTTGCGCTGTACCTCTGCCTTCATTTACCCATGTGGGGTCTTGGTGTGCCCTTACTGGATTCATTATGGCATCTACTCTCTCATGCTCTGTCCTTTTCTGAATGGACTGTTCCCAAGCTCTGGACAATTGTTTCAGAACCCACTCTTCATTGTGTGCTGGGTCTGAGGGGCCATAACTGGCGCATGCCTTCTGTCCTGCCTCTGTGGCATGGGGCACTAACGTACGGGTCCATTTGGCTGTATTGTCTGCTGATAAATGGGCGCGGGCTAACTCACCGAATACTGCAGTGAAATGGATCCAAAGGCATCCAGCAAACGCTGTTGGATGCTCTCCCTTTTTCTGCCTGCACCGGTTGAGTCCGTCTACCGGGTCTCCTCTGTTGTATCCTATGGCGTCTAAAACGGCCGTTTTCATTTCGTGGAGGCTACCTCATCCTACATTTTGTGGGTCGGGAAGGGCTGAACTAACTGAGGGGGTCCATGCACATAACTATAAGCTTGACCTGCTCCGGCTCGTCTAAACTGTACATGAGGGTTTGTTGTTTCACTAACTCGAAAAAGTGATGTGGGTCCGATGTGGGGTGGAAAGTATCTATCTTCTCGCGGGCATCTCTGAACTGGGTGATGGTTAATGGGGTGGTGTACACGAAATCGGGTTGGCCTGCCGTGGTAACCCTGCGCTGCGTGGCAATGGGGTTCATTGGGTGGGTGCTGCCTGTGCAGTTGGTGGTGTGCGTGCTTTCTTTTCGGGGCCTAGGGGGCTCTATTTTGATTCTCGGTCTCGCTTACGTACCGTTGGGCCGTTTCACTTAGTTCCTGCCAATCGGGGCTGTCTTCCTCGTCTAGCTGTGGGCCAAAGGTGTCTCTGAACCCATTTTGAACTGATTGCAGGGATTGCAACCTTGCAAATTGGGGCCTGCATTTGGCATAGTCCACCGAACTCTGTCTCTGTTCCGTGGTGGAACTGTGGAGTGCTCGGAGGGCTGCCTTTAGGTCCTCGCACTGTTTCTTTAGCTGCTGTACCTGATTCTCTGTCTCTTCTCTTACCAGTACAGCACGTTGTGTGTCCTGGTAGGCCTTGTCATATTGGATTTGGAAGCTGCTAAGGTGGGCGAGACTGGATTGATGTGCCCTCTTGACATCATCCATTTCCTTGTCCTTCATTGCTAACTGCTCCCGGAACTGTACATTTAATTTATCGCTTTCACTTAAATCTCCCTCTTTACTTTTCTCCTTCTCCTCTAGCTGCTTGTGGAGCGTCCTCATGACCTCCTCTGTGCCTCGCAATTGTGCCAGAGAGGACACGATTCCCGTCGCCTTACGAACCTTAGTCACTCTCTTCTTATGGATCTCGGTCAGGCTGTCCCACCAAGTCTGTCCTATACTGCCAGGACCTGTCTCTTCATTAACACAAAACTCAGACCATAGGGGCCATCCTTTCCCCTTTAGCTACTTCCTGATCTCTTCTTCCCATACGGGACACTGTTCTGATCTATTGGTCGCTGCGACCTCGGGCTCTTGTGGATACATAAGGCATTCCATTGCCTTCAGGGCCATCCCTACAAATACTCTTCTGTCTCTTACCGGAAATTTGGAACAAGGGGGAATAAAGCGGTGGTGCAAACACGGGTACGTCTTAAGCTATTTTCCGGTTTACGCAACTCCCGAAAGTTTCACGCAACAAAATCTTTCGAGTTTACCTTATAACCCTTTAGAACATAGAAAAAATACAGCACAGAACAGGCCCTTCGGCCCACGATGTTGTGCCGAACCTTTGTCCTAGATTAATCATAGATTAACATTGAATTGACAGTGCAGAAGGAGGCCATTCGGCCCTTTGAGTCTGCACCGGCTCTTGGAAAGAGCACCCTACCCAAACTCAACACTTCCACCCAACACCAAGGACAATTTGGACATTAAGGGCAATTTATCATTGGCCAATTCACCTAACCCGCACATCTTTGGACTGTGGGAGGAAACCGGAGCACCCGGAGGAAACCCACGCAGACACGGGGAGGACGTGCAGACTCCGCACAGACAGTGACCCAAGCCGGAATCGAACCTGGGACCCTGGACCTGTTCCTTGAACAAGTTCCACATTTCACTTGTGTCCTTCCCTGACAGCCTATGCTCCCAACTTATGCATTTCAATTCTTGTCTGACAACATCGTATTTACCCTTCCCCCAATTGTAAACCTTGTCCTGTTGCACGCACCTATCCCTCTCCATTACTAAAGTGAAAGTCACAGAATTGTGGTCACTATCTCCAAAATGCTCCCCCACTAACAAATCTATCACTTGCCCTGGCTCATTACCAAGTACCAAATCCAATATTGCCTCCCCTCTGGTCGGACAATCTACATACTGTGTTAGAAAAGCTTCCTGGACACACTGCACAAACACCACCCCATCCAAACTATTTGATCTAAAGACTTTCCACTCAATGTTTGGGAAGTTGAAGTCACCCATGACTACTACCCTGTGACTTCTGCACCTTTCCAAAATCTGTTTCTCAATCTGTTCCTCCACATCTCTGCTACTATTGGGGGACCTATAGAAAACTCCTAACAAGGTGACTGCTCCTTTCCTATTTCTGACTTCAACCCATACTACCTCAGTAGGCAGATACTTCTTGAACTGCCTTTCTACCGCTGTTATACTATCTCTAATTAACAATGCCACACCCCCACCTCTTTTACCACCCTCCCTAATCATATTGAAACATCTATAACCAGGGACCTCCAACAACCATTTTGGCCCCTCTTCTATCCAAGTTTCCGTGATGGCCACCACATCGTAGTCCCAAGTACCGATCCATGCCTTAAGTTCACGCACCTTATTCCTGATGCTTCTTGCGTTGAAGTATCCATACTTCAACCCATCTCCGTGCCTGCAAGTACTCTCCTTTGTCAGTGTTCCCTTCCCCACTGCCTCACTACACGCTTTGGCGCCCTGAATATCGGCTACCTTAGTTGCTGGACTACAAATCCGGTTCCCATTCACCTGCCAAATTAGTTTAAACCCTCCCGAAGAGTACTAGAAAACCTCCCTCCCAGGATATTGGTGCCCCTGGAGGTTTGATCGATACTGGTTTCGCTTGTGGTTTCTTTTACTTTGCCAATTTGGATTCTAATTCAAATGCTTTTGTGGGGTCTCTCGGAGTGACATGGTCACTTCTGGGTCGAGTCCCGGCGGAGTTGCCAATAGCTGTTGCCGATTCTTTTTCTACTTGGTCTTTTCTGTGGCTCTGTTCCAATTAGGGCAATGAGTGAATTTGCCTTTCTTTCTATGCTGTCTATGTCCGAATGCTTAGAGTCGCCAGGTATCAAATGATACCACCACAAGTTTCAACTGGCTATCGATCAAAGAGCCAAACACCAGTTAGTTAGTTCAAGGTTAAGGATACTTTATTTACACACAATTAGTCATGCAACATAAACACTACTAGTTAACTACACCTATCGACTAAGATAACCTGTACTTAACCAAGGCCAAAAGGGAGCGAACATATGGCGAACTCTTCTTCTTATACTCGGGGGGGTTTTGCGCTCTTTTGGGCGGTCCTTCGATTTGGGCCTTACTAATTGGGTGATCCCTGATCACTCCATTCGATTCCTTAACCAATAAGTGGGTGGGGATCTGAATAGCTGGGCATGTCCCACATGGTCACTGTTTGCATTTCCCTTGAACAGGGAGTGGCGCCGAAATATCTGGAACTTTCCCGGTTGCTTGAGTACCAGTCCTTTGTTTTGGTGAAGATGGGCCATCAAAATGCTGATTGGCCTGGTTAACATGCTAATGGGACAGAGTTTCGATACCGTCTGGACCTTTGCTGACAAATATGCATTTCAGGCTCTGAGCCTGCCTGATTCTTGGCTTGTCCATTTTACCCACCAGTCTTTGCAAATTCCTCTGCACCTAGTTGGAAGTGGCCATTCCAGATGGCTACATATCCCATGAACGAATAAATGAATATCTATCAAAACTGCTTCCTCTTCCAGGATCATCCTCAGTACAAACAATCTTCTTGACCCCCTTTCTCCTCCCTCCTCCACCCCATACTTCGAATAACAAGTGGGAAAACCTCATGGACTTTGTGTTATTAAAACTGAGACCATCTGTTCAGATGCCTCTGCTGTTTTCTTCCTTTTCCCCCAGCCCACCATGTCAAACAAGGTTTCCCCCTGTGCTCACTCTGAGTTTGTATCCTTCTCAACTTCCCCTTATTATCTCCCCATATGACCTCCCTGAGCTCATGGGCTGGATTTTATGTTCCCCCAGTTGGATGTTTCTCCGCAGTGCACCATTAGATGACGGCACGATTCTCTTCTCCCGCCACTTATCAAAGGGATTTTACATGGAACCCACCCCACGTCACTGGGAAACCTATGGGTGAGAGTGCACTGCTAACTGGAAAAGAAAATCCCAACGGCTGGAGAATTCCAGTCCATGTTACCCATAAGATTCCGTTCCTGCCCCTTAAACTTATTTCCACCAAACTGCTGACCACACCCCGTCTTATATTAGCAATTCCTTTTCTCATTTATTGTCCCCTCTCCTTCGAATTTGCAGTCAGCACACTCCTCTCAAAAAAAAACTATCCTTAACTCTCTCTCCTTGCAATCTACCGTACCATGACAATCTCCCTCTCCTCTTCTGAGTTCATCACTGTGTTGTCACTTCCCAAATCCATTTTCATTTTCATCCCAACACCGTGTTCAAATCCCTCCAACCAAGTTTCACCTTCTCAGCCAGAAAAATGCAAGAGTCCTTATCAAAGTCACAAATTGCTTCGTTTGTGACCGTAACTGTGGCGAACTGTTCCTCCTCCACCTTCTCGATCTTTCGGCAGTCTTTGTGAGATGGTTGACCACACTATCCTCCTCCAACAGCGCCACCTCTGGCTGTGAGTTCTCCTTCCTGATTCCATCCTTGCCTAACTCCAATGGCTTCTACAGAGCTTTAATATTCCTGAGAAGGGAGACAGGTTGCTGGGTTGAGCACTGTTAAGGAAGCCATTTCATGCTGCTACTGTGCAGTGACTATGTGAATGGTATTTTCCAATAATAGGATGAAGCTATCAGTCCAAAAGGACATTGCGCCCACCTTGTGAGCGGCGTGGTGTATGAATTTCAGTGCTGGTGTTTTGTTTATTCATTCATGGGATGTGGACATCGCTGGCTGGGCCAGTCTTTGTTGCCCATCCCTAATTACGCTTGAACTGAGTGACTTGCTCGGCCATTTCAGAGGGCAGTTAGGAGTCAACCACATTTTTGTGGGTCTGGTGTCACATGTAGGCCAGACCAGGTGTGGATGGCAGATTTCTTTCCCAAAAGGACATTAGTAAACCTGGTGGGTTTTTACGACAATCAAAATTCGATCCATGGTCACCATTAGACTTTTAATTCCAGATTTCTATTGAATTCAAATTTCAGCAATTGAAACCTGGCATTACCGTGGGTCTCTGGATTACCAATCTAGAGAAAGTAGCACACATCATTGCTTCCCCCAGTACATCCCAGTAATTGTGTCCAATAGGCCAATCCTTTTTAAATGATCTCAATCATATCTACTATTACTTGACCTTTCTATTTAGTACATTAGGAACAGCAGTATTAGCTCAGTCAGTTGGGCGGCTGGTTTGTGATGTGGAGCAATGCCAACAATGTAAGTTCAATTCCCATACTGGCTGAAGTTATTCAACCTTGCTCCTTACTGAGGTGTGGTGATCCTCTGGTTAAATCACCTCCAGTCAGCTCTCTCTCAAAAGGGGAGAGCAGCCTCTGGAGCTATGGTGACATTCATTTCATTTAGTTTAGACTTTACTTGGGTGGTTTTACAACTTCGAACCCCATTAAGGAATACCGTGGGTGGCACAGTGGTTAGTACTGCTGCCTCACAGCGCCAGGGACATGGGTTCGATTCTGACCTCGGGTGACTGTCTTTGTGGAGTTTGCACATTCTCCTTGTGTCTGCGTGGGTTTCCTCCGGGTGCTCCGGCTTCCTCCCACAATCCAAAGATGTTCAGGTTAGGTGGATTGGCCATGCTAAATGGCCCCTTAGGGTGGGGTTGCAGGAATAGGACAGCGAACTGGGTCGAGGTAGGATGTCTTTCGAAGGGTCGGTGCAGATTCGATGGGCTGAATGGTTTCTCTCTGCACTGGAGGGATTCTCTGATTCTATGATTCCTCACAGGATGGACATAGTGGAGTTCAGTCAAGCACACCTCTTCCGGTTTTTATCGATAAGGCAAAAGAAATGAAATGAAAATCGCGAATGTTATTCTTCAGAACTCCACTGTTACAGGCATTCCAATGTAATCTTAATTTCTATTAAAATGCTCTCTCTGTTCCTAGGTTAAACAATGCCCCAGTGAGAGGCTATGAAAAGGATGTTGGCAACAAAACAACTCTAAGGATATTTTACCCGGAATCAGCAACTGAAAATACCATTGCTGAAAACAATCTCGACACGCTCTTTGTGTTTGTACCATTTAAGACAGTTGACGTCCGTTGGTTAAAGGCGATCGTGTACAATGAAACAAAAGTAGGTATCCTGGATCGGAACGGTAATGATTCTCACGGGCCACATCCAGAGACAGAGACATTCGGAATCACTGGGGTGCTTCTGCTCTGTGAGCTCATGAAGTGGTTAAGAGTTGCATCCAAATATTGGTGCTCTAAAACTCTCACTGGATCTTCTTAAGTGCCTCAGTTGCTGCATCATGAAATGGTGGGGTGAATGTACACCCATTTATGCAATGAGATGCTGACTCAGTCGCATTGGTTATTGGAGACCAGGTAACACCCAGAGGAAGTTTGGAGGGTAAATCAAATAAAGAAATTGGAACAAAGTAACTAACAGGAAGGACTCTTACATACGTCCCCCTTAGAATATGAAACATTTCGGCAAGGACAATACAAAACACACATCCATTCATCCTTCCTTTCCTACTACGTACGGTTCCCCCCAATTCTTACTTCTGCCACTTATGATAATGGATCCGCGATAATATCGTCCTTTCCGGGAATATGCAGTACGTTGAAAGGCAGCAACAATAAACTCCAAAAGAACAATCACGTGTTCCGAGTTTAACATTTTCCTGCCAATGTAAAGAGATTATGGCTTTGCTAATTATCATGCTGGACATAAACTTTAAAATGCTGAAAGGCAAATAGCAATGCTAAGGCATCCTTCTCAATGGTGGAGCACGTTCTTTGGCACATACTTAGTTTCTGTGAAAAGTATCCCACCGGCCTCTCTATTCCTGACTCATCATCCTGTAGTAACACTGTTCCCACCCCAACTCACTGGCAACCATGGCCACTTTAAATTGTTTTGAAAAATCAAGGTGACCAACACTGGTTCGCTTACCAATATGGCCCTCATTTTCTCAAAAGTTGTTGGGCAATCTGTGAATCATACCATTTTTGTTTGTTTCTGTAATAAATTAGTGAAAGGTACCGCGATGGCACTAAAGTTGGATACACATTTTCCATAGACCCCTAGGAACTTCATTATCTCCCGTTTTGTTTTTGAAAAGGGGAAATCGAGTAATACCTTTACCTTGGCTCTTGTGGGTACCACTCATCCCTGTCCCACAACAGATAGGTCACATTTGCTTTGACAAACTTGTGTTTGGTCAAATTGATGACTAAATCGACCAACGGAAGTTGTTTAAATAATTCCTCCATGGCAGCACGGTGGTGCAGTGGGTTAGCCCTGCTGCCTCACGGCGGCGAGGTCCCAGGTTCGATCCCGGCACTGGGTCACTGTCTCATGTGGAATTTGCACGTTCTCCTCATGTTTGTGTGGGTTTCGCCCCCACAACCCAAATATTTGCAGTGTAGGTGGATTGGTCATGCTAAATTGCCCCTTAATTGGAAAAAATGAATTGGGTACTCTAAATTTATAAAACAAAAAAATAACTCCTCCAATTGTCCTGCCTGCTCCTTCCATGTGGCATTGTAAACTACCACGTCATCCAAATGGACCACACCGTTGGGCACCCTAGGCACTACTTGATGTATGGGTCGTTGAAATGTAGCTGGTATGTCTTTAAACCTGAATGACATTACTTTACACTGATACAATCCCCTTGGAGTCACAGAGGCAGATATCTCTTTAGCCCTGGTATTTAAAGGAAACTGCCAATGTCTCTTTAATAAATCAATTTACGAAAGGCATGAGGCACAGCCTATCCTATCATTTCAGTCCTCCAACCTGGGTATCCATTTTGGTGATTGCATTGACCTGAGGGTAGTTTATACAGGACCAGGTTCTCCCATCTGGCTGAGGTACTAACCGACCGGCGAACTCCAGTTTCTCTTACGTGGCTCAATTAAATGATCCTCCAACATGTATTGCATTTCTGCTTCTATCTGAGATAGTATCTGTAGGTTCAGTTGGTATGGATGCTGTTTGAACATCTACACCATGTTCGGTTAATGTAGAGCACCCCGGTGATTCCCTCCAAATCTTCTTATGCTTTTGCAGTATCCTTATGAGATCTTTACGTCGCTCTTCTGCTAAGTGTGCAAACTCAGTATCTAACTTTTCTAGTATTACCGCATTTGCTCGTCGTACCACAGGAGGATCACTCTGCAAATTGTCAACCTCTTACCCTACCTCACTCTTTCCATCTCTGTCCACTTTCACTACTCCTACCACCTGACACACTGGTTCCTTACTATTTTCTTGCCTACAATGTTATTTCTCCAACATATCAAGGTGGCAAAATCGGTCCTTGTTCCTACAGTCTGGAGGATCTATCAGGTGATTCACCTTAATCGCCCTCCTAATTACCTTGTAGGAGCTGCTGAATTTTGCTTTCAGAGATTCACCCTGCAAAGGCAACAGTATCAGTGCCTCAACTCCAGTTTGAAATGTTCTGGACCTGGCATGTTTGTCTGCCCACACTTTCATTCTTGCTCCTGAAACCCTTGAATGCTCCTGGGCTACCAGACAAGCTCCTGTGAATCTTTCCTGAAATGTGGACCATGTAATCCAACATATGAAGATTTGTCTTCTTGTTTTAGAAACTTCTCTTGCATCAACTTTAATGGATCCCTTACTTCATGGCCCAAAACCAATTCAAATGGGCTAAACCCAGTAGATTTGTTCGGAGAATCCCTGTGGCAAATAGTAAAAAATCCAATCCCTTGTCCCAATCTCTTGAACATTTATGGCAATAGGCCATAATCATGATTTTGAGAGCCTGATAATATCTTTCCAAAGCTTTGTGAGTTTATGGGTGAAAGGCAGTTGACATTATTTGCTTGACACCAAAACTACGAATTATGCCCTGGAAAATTTTAGGCATAAAGTTAGAACCCTGGTGAGATTGTACTTCTAAGGATACGGTATTGGTTGTGAAGAACTGCCTTAACTTTTCCGGAACTTGCTTAGCTGTAATTCCGGAACTCGGTTGGTCACACCTATGACATAAGAATGTACTGATGCCCTGCCTTTGTTTTAGGCAATGGTCCTATACAATCCATCAATAGCTGACTGAATTGGTCTTCAAACACTGCTATGTGTATCAAAGGTTTAGGTCTAATCACATGTTGTGATTTACCTATTACCTGACAGATATGACGTAGAATCATAGAATTTACAGTGCAGAAGGAGGCCATTTGACCCATTGAGTCTGCACCGGCCCTTGGAAAGAGCACTCCACTTAAGCCCACACCTGCACCCGATCCCCATAACCAAGTAACTTCACCTAACCTTTTTGAATACTAAGGGCAATTTAGCATGGCCAATTCACTAACCGGCACATCTTTGGACTGTGGGAGGAAACCGGAGCACCTGGAAAAACCCCACAGATACACGGGGAGAAGATGCTGACTCTGCACAGACAGTGACCCAAGCCGGAAATCGAACCTGGGACCCTGGAGCTGTGGAGCAACAGTGCTAACCACTATGCTACCTTGCCGCCCATGTACAGAATTGCATGACATCCTTGTGCAGCCCTGGCCAGGAAGAATGTCAGTTGCTGTTGCTTGAGTTTTCCAAATTCCCACATGTCCTACTAATGTGCCACCCGTAGTATTTCCCAACGATATTTGGGCGGTACCCCTACCTGATTCCTCGTCCGCAGGTCCATGAGGATGTCTCCACTTCCTCACCGGGGATGTAGCTGTCATGCACGCTCCCTGGGTAGCGGGCACACATGTGCATAATTCAGAGGTGGTTGTTATACACAATCTGAACATTCAAGGAACGGAACCCCTTCCTGTTAATATAGGCAGACACTAATGCCCTGGTTCTCGTAGGCGACAGGCGTGCCATCGATTGCCCCCTGGGCCAAGAGCATCCTGGTGATGGCAGCAAATCCTGCAGCCCGGGCAGCTTGGTGCGCAAGATCCAGCTGGAAGATGATATAGTCTGATGCCCGGGCATGCAGAGCATCCATCATCTCCCGGATGCCCCTGTGTGCTGACGATTGGGAGATGACACACAGATGCCCTTGAAAGACCCTGTGGCATAAATGTTCAGGGCTGCAGTGACCTTCACGGCCACCGGGAGCGGGTGTCCTCCTCCTCCATGGGGTTCCGTGGTTGCGAGGACATGGCACAGGTGCCACACTGTCTCCCTGCTGAGATGCATTCCTCCGTGGCAAATGATGTCCGTCAGGTCATCCAACGATGCCTGGACACTTTGGGCCATCATTCTCCTCCCCTTCTGGGTCCCTCCTCAGCATATTGGGGAGCCAGGTCTTCAGGGTGTGAGGCGACCCCTTGCATATATAATGCTGTCGCCAGCCTGTGTTGGCATTGCTGCCATATGCAGTGTCTGCCTGGCTCGGCTGCCACAAGCAACGCAAGATAGCCTCCGCGGGATCGACCCCAGCAAACATCACTTTGTCTGGAAGGAATTGGAGAAGGAGAGAGATCAACAATCAATTAGACCTTCAACCCCAGGACACCAAAATCTCCCAAGCCTCCCTCATCTTTACCTATCCCTCCTTCTCTCAGAGTGTCATCCAGCAAGCCAGTCGCACTGGAAAACCTTGCTCTGCGCACTCATACCCAGCAAAATCAGGAGCCCTGGACTCCAGACCTCTGCTGGGAACATGAGGGAGACCGTGCTCACTACCCGCCACTCATCCCTTTAGCCGCGAGAGGATCCTCAGAGGTGAAGTCCTGCTCATAAGCGTTTGATTGTTAGCAGCTGCTTCTACAGTGCTGACGCTCAGAGTTTAGGCACACTGTTCAGCCATGTTTGCTGGACATGCAATGCATCAATCATCCTCTGAGGTATAGCACGAGTGCCCTCAACGATGCACTTGAGATTTGAGGAGTGTGAAGTGCTGTCACAACTAGCAAGCCTAATTCCGCATTTGAAATAGCCTTCAGCTGTGAAGCAAGTGGCTGCTCACAGTCAAAGGGAGTGAAAATGAATTTCAGGACAGAAGCCGTGTGTAATATCCTGCACGGGACTGACAGGACGAGAATGATTATCTTTTCCGTGTTTCTTGCGGAGTATGAGTTCCCCGCTGAAGAGCGGGAGAATTCCATTGAGCATTGTATAAAAGGTCGGCTGGTAAAGCACCAACCAGATAGAGACCTGGTAAGGATCTACTGGGAAGTATATATACCGTAATTGTTGATAAATCAACGTTCTTTATTTTACTTGGTGTGGTCTCCCTGTGTCCTTATGAAACCCAGGACATTTCTGTTGTCTGCAGAGGGCTGGCTGTGTAGTCTGAGCATGTGCAGGATCCTCACATTCCCAGGATGCAGCAATGACGTTTACTGAGCACCACTAACACTGCGCTCTGTATAATTATTTATGTAGCTGGGCGGCATTGTGGCACAATGGTTAGCACTGCTGCCTCACAGCTCAAGGGTCCCGGGTTCAAGTCCAGCCTTGGGTCACTGTCTGTGTGGAGTTTGCACTTTCTTCCTGTCTGTGTGGGTTTCCACCGGATGCTCCGGTTTCCTCCCACAGTCCAAAGATATTCAGGTTAGATGGATTGGCCATGCGAAATAGCCCCTTAGTGTCCAAAAGGTTAGGTGGGGTTACAGGGACAGGTTGAGGTGTGGATTTAAGTAGGGTGCTCTTTCCATGGACTGGTGCAGACTTGGTGGGCTGATTGGTCTCCTTCTGCACTGTAGATTCTACGATCTAGCCCTGATATTTAGAAGCCAGTGAAAGTAATATTGTCCCAAGTGACATTTCTATCAGGTTCCTGCTCCACATTGCCGCTGAGCTGAAGGACAGCTGTCCTCTTGCTGCGCCCTCACATTTGCATAGGCAAACACTCATATCTCAGTGCTGCAACAGACCAGGATAATCCCTCAGTGGTAAGAAAGCTCAATACTGCCCAGAGCTACTGAAACCTGTGACACCTTTCCTCAGTACTAATTTACATGAACTACAGAGCACCAACATGGTGCATCTTTATTGCCAGATTGTTGTGTGTCCTCATATTTAAAATATAGATTGGAAATAAACATTAACCTAAGAAGGAGTGAGGGGGATGAATTGGATTGCTCCTGAGTTCCGAGCTAGGATTTGTCATATTCTGTAGTCTTGCCAATATGAATGATGCACTCCAGAACATCTAGTTCAAATAATTTATTATGAAATAACTGCGTGGTAAAGAAAACTGGAATAAATGTATAAAAAACTACTAACACTAACTAACTACTCTAGAGCTACTGCAAAATACATCGATCCACCAACAGGACTTACTCCCAACTCCCCCGGCACAGAATCACGTGGTAGGTTTACACTGCCACCTGCTGGTCGCAGGTTGTGCATGTTATCATTTACAAGATTGCTTTATAGATATCAACACAGGATTGTGAAGCGTGATTACCCAGTGCTCGATCAAAACAGTATAGGCACCACGTAAATCTTATGTTGCCCATTGATTTGCATGATTGTGGCATGCAGCCCAGAGCTGGGCACACGGTTGAGTGGCTGTGCACCTCACCAGGGAAACCACATTCATGCCAGAGAGGTGCCACTTGAAGTTAACCTACACCTCTGACAGTCAAACTGCACCCTCTCAACATGAGGATGGATTCCGATTGCAGCAGGGGCTGAACCTACTTGGACAACATTCAGGAAAGACGTGACATGGTGCAACAGTCCAGAGAGGGATGCCCAGGATTTTCAGCTCGAGAGTTACTGTTGCAGGAGATGCAGCAGACGAGAGAGACACTCTTCCCTCAGGAGGTCACGGTCCCCATCCAGACTAAGGCTCAGAGAGCAATGGGAGCAAATGGCTGTTCCAATCAATGACACTGGTGAAGCTCGAAGACGTGGATTCAGTGCTGCAAGAAGTTTCATACCATCAAATGATTGGTGAGGGTTAGTGAAGGCATTGAACATTTCCATCCCCATTACACACCAACACAGAAATCTCCATTAAACATTGGGGAACTTTCCTGATTGCGCAAACCTGATTCAGGTGGGTTCCCGTGGGTAGACGGGCCATGTGGCATGTGGGAGTCATTGCCTAGCATTCCGATTGCACCTTGAAGCCTGGACACTGTGTGGGATTCAACACCACACACGCAGCAGCCAACATCCGAACACCCAGGGGATGGGACACAGCTCCCGGGATATGACCACGGCCGGAGGGTGGGTGGGTGCCACGGATCAGGGGGTTTCCTGGAGGGATGGGCAAAGGGTCCAGGGGTCAGCCTGCATTACGGAAGAAAGTGACAGAGGCATCATAACGTTTGTACAAAATGTTGTTTAATGTGCTGTACAATACCCCATTCACGATAGTACAGCCCCCCAACCACCCCAGTCCGCAACCCCACCCCCTCCCCACCCCCAACTTAACCCCTCCCCCTACCCCAGTGCACTCAGTGATCCTCAAGGTGCCTGGCCCTCCTAGTTCTGCCACTATGGTGTTTCCCCAGGATGCACATCTGAGGTGGACGCAGCCAACTGCTTACCTCGACCTGTGGCCTTCGATGCCCCTGGCGGACATCCTCTGGGGGCTCTGGGGCCAGAGGGCCACGGCTCACTTGTCAACGGCACATGCACAGCCGGGCATCCCTGCCCCGTGTGCTGACCCCGAGTCGCAGTCTCATCAGAGGGGTGGAACTCAGGAGTGCTGGTGGCCATCGCCACCACCCCATGGGGCGGGCCCGGGTTGGCACTCAGCGCCCCCTCCTCCCGATCAGTGCCCATAGGGCCCTGGGGTTCACCTTGGGATGGAGGGGCAGCTGGTTCGGGCCCCGGCTGCCCCTGCCATCATCTGGTTCTGCCAGAGTTGGTGGTTCCCCAAGGCCCACACCATCGTGTCGACGCTCTTGCCAATGTTCCTCAGTGACAGAGACACATCCTCCAGTGACCGAGCTATGCTCTGCTGTGCCTCAGCCATGTCCACCTGCGACTGTGACAGGCTCCGTAGTGCCTCGGCCATTCCCATCTGAGGCAGACATACTGCCGAGACCCTCAGCCATGGCCGTCACCGACTCCGCAATGCCTTGGATACCTTCACTAATGGTGCCAATGTCATGCACCGGGCTCTCCCCTGCAGTCACCACCCTTGCAGTGTTGGCCTGGGTGCCACGCATTGCTTCGCCATCTCCTGCACCCATAGCCACTGCTGGAGTGACACTGACATCTCCCTCTGGACGTCCTGTTTGGTCCCTATTGTCCTGAACAACCCCGGGTAACTCTGTTCCAGAGGCTCAGCATCAGGCCGGGACCCAGCTGTGTCCAGGGATCCAGCAGACCTCCAACTCCTGTCTCTCCTGGGGGTTCTTGCCTCCACCAGATGAACATCAGCAGCAGTAGTCCTCCCCAGATTCTGCCCCAGAAGCCTCACCACTACCAGTGTATCTGCGCTGGTGGAGGGTGGGGATAACAGCTGTGCCACGACTATAACAGATGCATCCTCACAGCTCTCCTCTGAGGTGTTCACCCCGGGGCCAGGGAGGAGTCCGCCCGGGAAGGCCGGCGCTTTCGACTGCTGGACCTGTAAGAGAATGGACAAGTGGTCAGTGGGAGGGATGGGTCAGTCAGTAAGGCAATAACTAGTCACGTTTGACAGGTCCCCCGGGTGGAGCCTGGTGGTCCCTCACCTCTGCGGCGCCCACCACCCTCCGCATTGGTGGCTGCCCTGTCCTCGGCCACACCAGTCACCTCTGGGGCACGCTCCCTGAAGGAGGTGAGGATTCTCAAGTCTGGCACCCCAGCGCCAGTCTGGGCCCTATCCCACCGATTCTGGGAAAGTTTTTCCTGAGGGGACACAGAGCGGACATCATCAGCCACACGCATGCTTCACAGTTGTGAGGGCGGGTGCGAAGGAATGGTTGCGATGGAGGGAGGATTGAAGGGGTGGATGGAGGAAGTGCTGGAGGGAGTGCTGAAGAGGGAGGGGGATGGAGGAAGGGCTGGGGGCCGGCTGGGGGGAAGCTCCCTTGGCGGGGTTGGATGTTGGTGTCAGCTAACTCGTACTGCCCGATGTAGTTCGTTGCCCTTTTGACACTGGAGGCCAGTCCTCCTGGTCACACTCCCCGAGCTGACAGCTCCCGCCACCTCATCCCAGGTAGCACTGCCTGCCTTGTGGCTCACCATCCGGGACCCTCGGGGGAACAGGACATCCCCCCTGCCTTCCACCACGTCCAGGAGCCTCCGGAGGTCAGCATCCCCATTTCTTGGGGCTGGTCTCTTCGGTGCAATTGTTGCGAGCTGGATGGGGTTGGATGAGCAAGTGCAGCTTTAGTGCTGCTCGGTGTTGTTAGTGGGGGGTTGGCGAGTGCTGTCCCAGCGAATCAGCTGGCGAGCCCACATTCGGGCCTGAAGCCCGTGAGGCCTCATTAAGTGGACCAATTGACATTGAACAGTGCTCCGGCCTCTCTCGGCCGAGTGCGGTAAAACATGCGCAAATTTCCGCTCGCTGCAGCACTTGGAAATTTTTCCAGAGAATCGTGTCCTCAGTCACATTTTGGGCCTTGGGGAGTTTCTCCCCAGTCTCACCCACACTTTGAAATGTTTACAGCAGTGGGGTGCTAAACCCGCTGGAGAGACAATTTGAAAGGGTGCCCGGATCTCTAAGTGAGCTTGACAGTCCCACACATCCCCCATCCATGGGCAAAGCAATTCCCAACAAAATTAGGCATTACCCCCTCACCCCAAGTGAGGACATCCCACTATGAGATTCCTGTGCCTCCTCCCTATATAGGCTCACACACACCCCTTTCGGAACCCCTCCTTTCAGGGCCCCCTTCAACCTCCTATGAGGCATTAGCTTTGAGGAGCGGTTGAATAAACTTGGTTTGTTCTCACTGGAACGACGGAGGTTGAGGGGCGACCTGATAGAGGTCGACAAAAGTATGAGGGGCATACACAGAGTGGATAGTCAGAGGCTTTTCCCCAGGGTAGAGGGGTCAATTGCTAGGGGGCATAGGTTTAAGGTGCGAGGGGCAAGGTAGATGTACGAGGCAAGTTTTTTACACAGAGGGTAGTGGGTGCCCGGAACTTGCTCCCGGAGGAGGTGGTGTAAGCAGGGACAATAGTGACATTTAAGGGGCATCTTGACAAATACATGAATAGGATGGGAATAGAGGGATACGGACCTAGAAAGTGTAGAAGATTGTAGTTTAGTCGGGCAGTATTGGTCGGCACGGGCGTGGAGGGCCGAAGGGCCTGTTCCTGGACTGTACTTTTCTTTGTTCTTTGTTGTTCTTCCCAGCCTTTATGAGGCCCCTTCTTCGGGGGCCCATTCGCCAACCCACCTTTCTCAACACCCTTTTCATGGGCATGGTCCTCCACAGTCTCTAATCCATGCTAGTGCCAAGCTGCTGCAATGCCAGCCTGGCAGCCGGGTGGTGCCTCTGCCACCCTGCCATCATCTGGCCAATCCAGCACACAGACACTCACACACACACTTCATCACACACTCACACAGAAATGTCCATCACACACTCACACAGACATTTCCATCACAAATTCACACAGACATTCCCATCACACACTCACACAGACATCTCATCACACACTCACACAGACATTTCCATCCAACACTCTCGCAGACTTTTCCATCACAAAATGACATCGACATTTCCATCAAAAATTCACACTGACATTTCCACCACAAACCCTCACAAACATTTCCATCAAACACTCTCGCAGACATTTCGATCAAACACTCTCGCAGACATTTCAATCACAAAATCACATCGACACTTCAATTGGAAACTCACACTGACATTTCCATCACAAACGCTCACAGACATTTCCATCAAGCACTCACACATTTCCATCAAACACTCTCGCAGACATTACTATCACAAAATCACACCGAGATTTCCATCACAAACACACACAGACATTTCCATCACAAACTCACACAGGCATTTCCATCACAATCTCAGGCAGGCATTTCCATCAAAGACTCACAAAGACATTTCCATCACAATCTCATGCAGACATTTCCATCAAACACTCACACAGACATTTGCATCAAAACCCCACACAGACATTTCCATCAAACACACACACACATATCCATCAAACACTCACACAGACATGTCCATTACACACTCACAGACACATTTCCATCACAAACTCACACAGACATTTCCATCACAAACTCACAGACATTCCAGCATACACTCACAGCGACATTTCCATCACTCATTCACACAGATTTTTCCATCACAAACTCACACAGAGATTTCCATCAAACACTCACACAGAAATTTCAATCAAACACTCACGGACATTTCCATCACACACTCACACAGACATTTCCAACACACACACACACACACAGACATTTCCATCACAAACTCACACATTTCCATCACAAAACCACACCAAGATTTCCATCACAAACTCACACAGACATTTCCATCACAAACTCACACAGACATTTCCATCAAAGACTCACAAAGACATTTCCGACACAATCTCAAACAGACATTTCCATCAAACACTCACAGACATTTCCATCACACACTCACACAGACATTTCCATCACACACACACACGGACATTTCCATCACAAACACACACATTTGCATCACACACTAACACAGGTGTTTCCATCACAATCTCACACACATTTCCATCACAAACTCACACATTTCCATCACAAAACCACACCAAGATTTCCATCACAAACTCACACAGACATTTCCATCACAAACTCACACAGACATTTCCATCAAACACTCACACAGACATTTGCATCAAAGCCCCACACAGACATTGCCATCAAACACACTCACAGACATTGCCAACAAACACTCACACACATATCCATCAAACACTCACACAGACATTTCCATCACAAACTCACAGACATTCCAGCATACACTCACAGCGACATTTCCATCACTCATTCACACAGACATTTCCATCACAAACTCACACAGACATTTCCATCAAACACTCACACAGACATTTGCATCAAAGCCCCACACAGACATTGCCATCAAACACACTCACAGACGTTGCCAACAAACACTCACACACATATCCATCAAACACTCACACAGACATTTCCATCACAAACTCACAGACATTCCAGCACACACTCACAGCGACATTTCCATCACTCATTCACACAGATTTTTCCATCACAAACTCACACAGACATTTCCATCACATTCTCACACAGACATTTCCATCTAAATCTCTCACAGACATTGCCCACAAACACTCACACAGACATTTCCATCAAATACTCACACAGATATTTCTATCACACAATCACACAGACATTTCCGTCAGAAACACACACACATTTCCATCACACATTCACACAGAGATTTCCATCAAACACTCACACAGACATTTCACTCACAAAACCACACCAAGATTTCATTCACAAACTCACACAGACATTTCCATCAAACATTCTCACAGCCATTTACATCAAACACTCTCACAGACATGTACATCAAACACTCATACAGACAATTCCATCACACACTCACACAGACATTTCCATCAGACACTCACATGGACATTTCCATCACAAGCACACACACAATTCCATCACACACTCACACAAAGATTTCCATCAAATACTCACACTGCCATTTCACTCACAAACTCACAGACATTTCACTCACAAACTCACAGACATTTCCATCACAAAACCACACCATGATTTCCATCACAATCTCACACAGACATTTCCATCAAACATTCTCCCAGCCCTTTCCATCAAATACTCTCACAGACATTTACATCAAACACTCACACAGACATTTCCATCATACCTTCACACAGGCATTTCCAACACAAACTGACACAGGTGTTTCCATCACAATCTCACACAAATATTTCCATCATAAACTCACACAGATATTTCGATTGCACAATCACACAGACTTTTCCGTCACACACACACATTTCCATTACAAACTCACACCGACAGTTCCATCACAAACTCACACAGATATTTCCACATAACACACACAGGCATTTCCATCAAACACTCACAGACATTTCCAACAAACACTCACAGACATTTCCATCACACACTCACACATACATTTCAATCACGCACTCACAAAGACATTTCCATCGCAAACTCTGACAGACATTCCCATCAGACACTGACACAGACATTTCCATCACAAAATCACACAGACATTTCCAACGCAAACACACAGACATTTCCAACGCAAACACACAGACATTTCCATCACAAACACACTGACATTTCCATCACTAACTCACACAAACATTTCCATCACATACTCACACAGTCATTTCCATCACATACTCACATAGTCATTTCCATCACACACTCACACAGAAGTGTTCATCAAAAGCTCACACAGACATTTCCATCACTAACTCACACAGACGTTTCCATCACAAACTCACACAGACATTTCAATCACAAACTCAGACAGACATTTCCATCACACACTCTCACCGATATTTCCATCACAAACACACACAGACATTTCCAGCAACCACTCATAGACATTTCCATCAAAAACTCACACAGACATTTCCATCAAATACTCACACAGACATTGCCATCACAAACTCACATAGACATTTCCATCAAGCAGCTTCACAGACATTTCCATCACACACTCACAGAAATTTCCATCACACACTCTCACAGACATTTCCATCCCAAACTCACAAACAGATTTCCATCACACACTCACACAGACATTTCCATCAAACAGTCACACAGACATTTCCATCACAAACTCACACAGACATTTCCATCACACACTCACACAGACATTTCCATCACAAGCACACACACATTTCCATCATGCCGTCACACAGAGATTTCCATCAAACACTCTCACAGACATTTCCATCACAAACTCACACAGACTTTTCCATCACAAATTCACACAAACATTTTGATCACAATCTCACACAAACATTTACATCACAAATTCACGTAGACATTTCCATCACACACTGACACAGACATTTCCATCACACACTCATATAGACATCTCCATCAAACTCTCTCGCAGACATTTCTATCACAAAATTACACAGAAATTTCCATCACAAACTCGCACAGACATTTCCATCACAAACTCACACAGACATTTCCATCACACCCTCACACAGACATTTCCATCAAACATTCTCGCAGACATTTCCATCAAACAAACTCACAGACATTTACATGAAACACTCACACAGATAATTCCATCACACACTCTCACAGACATTTCCATCCCAAGCTCACACACAGATTTCCATCACAAACTCACACAGACATTTCCATCACAAACTCACACAAGTGTTTCCATCACAATCTCACACAAACCTTTCCATCACACACTCACACAGACATTTTTATGTCAAACTCAAACAGACGTTCCCATCAAACACTCACACTGCCATTTCACTCACAAACACACAGACGTTTCGATCACAAAACCACACTATGATTTCCATCACGACTCACACACCCATTTCCATCACAAACTCACACAGACATTTCCATCACACACTCACACCGACATTTCCATTACAAACACTCACAGACATTTCCATATAACACGCACGCAGACATTTCCATCAAACACTCACGCAGACATTTCCATCAAACACTCTCGCAGACATTTCCATCACTAAACCACACCAAGATTTCCATCACAAACTCACACAGGCATTTCCATCAAACACTCTCACAGACATTTACATCAAACACTCATACAGACAATTCCATCACACACTCACACAGACATTTCCATCAAACACTCTCGGAGACTTTTCAATCACAAAATCACAACAAGATTTCCATCACAAACTCACACAGTCATTTCCATCTCAAACTGACACAGAAATTTCCATCACAAACTCACACAGGTGTTTCCATCACAATCTCACACAAAGATTTCCATCATAAACTCAAACAGATATTTTGATTGCACAATCACACAGACGTTTCCGTCACAAACACACACACATTTCCATTGCAAACTCACACAGACATGTCCATCATAAACTCACACAGGTGTTTCCATCACAAACTCACAGAGATTTCCATCACAAACTCACACAGACATTTCCATCACAAACTCACACAGACATTTCCATCACAAACTCAGACAGACATTTCCATCACACACTCATACCGACATTTCCATCACAAACTCACACAGACATTTCACTCACAAACTCACACACATTTCCATCACAAAACCACACCAAGATTTCATTCACAAACTCACACAGACATTTCCATCAAACATTCTCACAGCCATTTACATCAAACACTCATACAGACAATTCCATCACACACTCACACATACGTTTCCATCACAAACTCACACAGACATTTCCATCACAAACTTACACAGACATTTCCATCACAAACTCACACAAACATTTCCATCACAAACTCACACAGATATTACCATCACAAACTCACACAGACATTTCCATCACAAAAGCACAGAGATATTTCCATCGCACACTCACACAAACATTTTCATCCCAAACTCACACAGGCATTTCCATCACTCACTCACACAGACATTTTCATCCCAAACTCACACAGACATTTCCATCACACACTCACACAGACATTTGCATCATAAACACACATAGCCATTTCCATCACAAACTCACACAGACATTTCCATCACACCCTCACACAGACATTTCCAGCACAAACACACACAGACATTTCCATCACAAACTCACACAAACATTTCCATCAGAAACTCACACAGATATTACCATCACAAACTCACAGAGACATTGCCATCACAAAAGCACAGAGATATTTCCATCACACACTCACACAGACATTTCCATCACACACATACAGACATTTGCATCATAAACACACACAGACATTTCCTTCACACACTCACACAGACATTTCCATCAGACAATCACACAGTCATTTCCATCAAACTCACACAGACATTTCCATCAAACACTCACGCAGAAATTTCCATAATAAACTCACACAGGCATTTCCAGCAAACACTCTCACTGACATTTGTATCACACACTCACACATTCATTTCAATCACAAACACTCACAGACATTTCCATCATCAACTCACACAGACATTTCCATCACAAACTCACACAGACATTTCCATCACAAACTCACACAGACATTTCCATCAAACATTCTCGCAGACATTTCCATCAAACAAACTCACAGACATTTACATGAAACACTCACACAGATAATTCCATCACACACTCTCACAGACATTTCCATCCCAAGCTCACACACAGATTTCCATCACAAACTCACACAGACATTTCCATCACAAACTCACACAAGTGTTTCCATCACAATCTCACACAAACCTTTCCATCACACACTCACACAGACATTTTTATGTCAAAGTCAAACAGACGTTCCCATCAAACACTCACACTGCCATTTCACTCACAAACACACAGACGTTTCGATCACAAAACCACACTATGATTTCCATCACGACTCACACACCCATTTCCATCACAAACTCACACAGACATTTCCATCACACACTCACGACATTTCCATTACAAACACTCACAGACATTTCCATATAACACGCACGCAGACATTTCCATCAAACACTCACGCAGACATTTCCATCAAACACTCTCGCAGACATTTCCATCACTAAACCACACCAAGATTTCCATCACAAACTCACACAGGCATTTCCATCAAACACTCTCACAGACATTTACATCAAACACTCATACAGACAATTCCATCACACACTCACACAGACATTTCCATCAAACACTCTCGGAGACTTTTCAATCACAAAATCACAACAAGATTTCCATCACAAACTCACACAGTCATTTCCATCTCAAACTGACACAGAAATTTCCATCACAAACTCACACAGGTGTTTCCATCACAATCTCACACAAAGATTTCCATCATAAACTCAAACAGATATTTTGATTGCACAATCACACAGACGTTTCCGTCACAAACACACACACATTTCCATTGCAAACTCACACAGACATGTCCATCATAAACTCACACAGGTGTTTCCATCACAAACTCACAGAGATTTCCATCACAAACTCACACAGACATTTCCATCACAAACTCACACAGACATTTCCATCACAAACTCAGACAGACATTTCCATCACACACTCATACCGACATTTCCATCACAAACTCACACAGACATTTCACTCACAAACTCACACACATTTCCATCACAAAACCACACCAAGATTTCATTCACAAACTCACACAGACATTTCCATCAAACATTCTCACAGCCATTTACATCAAACACTCATACAGACAATTCCATCACACACTCACACATACGTTTCCATCACAAACTCACACAGACATTTCCATCACAAACTTACACAGACATTTCCATCACAAACTCACACAAACATTTCCATCACAAACTCACACAGATATTACCATCACAAACTCACACAGACATTTCCATCACAAAAGCACAGAGATATTTCCATCGCACACTCACACAAACATTTTCATCCCAAACTCACACAGACATTTCCATCACTCACTCACACAGACATTTTCATCCCAAACTCACACAGACATTTCCATCACACACTCACACAGACATTTGCATCATAAACACACATAGCCATTTCCATCACAAACTCACACAGACATTTCCATCACACCCTCACACAGACATTTCCAGCACAAACACACACAGACATTTCCATCACAAACTCACACAAACATTTCCATCAGAAACTCACACAGATATTACCATCACAAACTCACAGAGACATTGCCATCACAAAAGCACAGAGATATTTCCATCACACACTCACACAGACATTTCCATCACACACATACAGACATTTGCATCATAAACACACACAGACATTTCCTTCACACACTCACACAGACATTTCCATCAGACAATCACACAGTCATTTCCATCAAACTCACACAGACATTTCCATCAAACACTCACGCAGAAATTTCCATAATAAACTCACACAGGCATTTCCAGCAAACACTCTCACTGACATTTGTATCACACACTCACACATTCATTTCAATCACAAACACTCACAGACATTTCCATCATCAACTCACACAGACATTTCCATCACAAACTCACACAGACATTTCCATCACAAACTCACACAGACATTTCCATCACACACTCATACCGACATTTCCATCACAAACTCACACAGACATTTCCATATAACACTCACAGACATTTGCATCACACACTCTCACAGACATTACCATCCCAAACTCTCACACAGATTTCTATCACAAACTCACACAGACATTTGCATCAAAACCCCACACAGACATTTCCATCAAACACACACACACATATCCATCAAACACTCACACAGACATGTCCATTACACACTCACAGACACATTTCCAT